>NC_081413.1:679449183-679751849 GCF_030272615.1 Cryptomeria japonica
GGAAAGATAAGTTATTGTTGGTGCTATGTAGCTTAGCAAAATATCTCAAAATCCTCCCTGATGGAAGAGGATCTCAGTCTATAAGTTCATTTGTAGGGGTTGGTTGTGAAAAAGGAATTGTGGTCAAGTAGTTTGTTTGGAGGATTTTTTCAATAGTTCCTTTCTTACTATTTGAAGGATCCTATAGTTTTGTTCTAGAGATCTCATGGGTGAACAATTTAGAGGAAAATTTGGATTAAGTTTATTCTTAAATTTTAGAATTTGAAGATTTAGTTGAACTTAAAGATTCTATGGAGGATAAGAAAGATCTTACATTTTCTACAAAATTTGTAATCATCATTTAATTGGAAGGACAAATTAAGAAATGAGAGGCAAAAATTTCTATAAATAGCTAATTATCTATTGCAATGTTTAGGAGTGACATGAGCTATAGTTAGAGGGGAAAATCCATGATATCTAGTCCAAAAAGCATTTATAAAATTTAATAAATCTTAATAATTTGTATATTAGATGTCTTGTAATTGAAATACTTACAAAATATTTAATCTGTTGCCTAAAAAATATTTTTCATTTACAATGAATAAAATAAAAACAATTAGAATACAAATCCACTCTACCTAGTTCATTTAAATATTAATGTTTCTTTATAATTCTTTGTTAGTTATATATAGTCCACAAATGAACCAACTTATCATAGAGAAGATGATGATCCCTGCCAAGATTGATTGACTCAAATCTTAGCTATGATGTCAAACTGAAACACTCATTCCATAGCTACATCTATACGTGATTTCAAAAAATATTAAGCTTCTAATAAGTACATCAATAAGAAAAAATATTTTGGCTTTCATGTTTGATAGAACACTTTCCAAAGAACATGGAGACACATTTAGGAATAATTGATTAATGTCACCTATCTAAACATAGAGAGGGTGTAGGGTTCTCACCTTCTCCTCCTCCTCCAACTTCTATCCCATCATCTCCTTGAAAGAAAAAAATATTCCTCAACATGAGATGTGATTTTTTTCTAATCCTTATAATATATCTAGGGAAGAGAAAAACTTGTTGACTCTCCTAAAAGCTTACTTGATTACTATTTTTTCTCTAAAATATCATTAATATAATCTATTGAATCCCTCTCTTCATGGATATAACCTCCTCGTTAGTCATACCATTTATAAATATAAGTCCTTTGAAGGATAAGTTGAATTTTTTCTTAATGATTCTTTTATTCACATGAGCTAAGTGACATTGATTTTTTTTTGTCTTGTCATAATCAATTAAAAATGTCTTTTATGTTTCTCCTTACTATGTCACATTTATAGCTCCCTGTGGGGGCTCATTTCCCTTTACGGTGTACATTATTACATGCAATCATAATTTTGGGTAGCAAAATAATATTTTATGGTGTGATTTTCCTTGCCTATATATTGGAGCACAAGGATAATCATTGTTGAGAGGCGTGTATCCTTGTTTGAGGATCCCTTCTCCTTGTTTTTGGAGGTGTGTATTCTTGGTTAAGGATCCCCTCTCTTTGGTTTTAAGGACATGTGACTACCTTTAGTCTCATAAACTATGTACCTTTGATTAGGGTTTCCAAATATACACTCTCCTATACTCATTTTAGTGCCTCATTCTATTGGCATTTTGGAGGAATTGATTATGTGTTGCATTGATGTTTGTCATTGATATCAACACTAGCTTCTTGGTTGTCTACCAAGTTCTGGTAGAGTGGTTGGATTGTGATGTTGATCTGGAGACTATCTCTGGTATTCTCCGGTATGTTTCGACTATTAGAATTGATTTGGATTGGTTGTTCATGTCATTCTGATGCATATCTCATTTAGTTGGTTTGGGATTTGATGATCCAGGTGTTATCTTTTGTTATAGTAAGCCTTTTGGTTACTGGAAAGGGTTTTACTGGCAGAGCTCTATTGAAGATCCTTTGATGAATTTGATAAGTGGTGTTGGTGCAGCTTCTAGAAGGTTACCAGGATGCTAATGGTTATAGTGTTCGTGTTCCAGTTATTTGGTGGTGTTTCATTTGGCTTACGACGACCTATTTTAGGTCCGGTATTTTTCTATTAGGTTATGGACCAGTTTATGTAACGTGTTGGTGGATGCTCCTGATGCATTACCGGTTGGATTTATTGATTGGATTATGTTATTTCAGTCTCAGGCTGAGTCGGTTTATCATTGGTTTGCGGGTTCACGTTACAAATTTATTGTATTATTTTTCAAGTGGCCGACCTAATTGTTTAGGTCTCGGGTTGGTATAAATATTAAGTAATATCTCTTTGTAGATCATGCACTATGGGTTACAGATTATCTATGTGCGATAAAGCTGTAATCATATGCAGAGATTTTGGTCAATCATAGGTGATCGAATTGGGTTTGTGAAAGAGGTTTAATACCTCTGGTATTGAGCTTAATCAGAGTTGTACTCAAGCATAGGAGATGTTATTCTTGCAGTTCATTCATCTTTCTGGATTGTAGTCTATATTTCTTTTGTAGTCAGTGAAGCTCCTTTATGATGAGAAGTACACTCTAGGTTGTTGGCCTTCTTGCATGTGTAGGCCTCTTATTGTAGTCACATACTTACTACAAAAGTATCATTTGACTGTCAGTAGGCTTCCCACCATTGTTTTTCCCTTTACTAGGTTTTCTACGTAAAAATCTTGGTATTATGTGTTGTGGATGGATGGTAATTGTTATGTGATTTATGTTTGTGCTTAATTGATATATTTGCTATTCTGGTATTTGGTTTATGCATTTCGGTAAAAGGTTTTGTATGCTTAAAGTTTCATAATTTGTTGACAACTGATTCACGCCCCCTCTCAATTGTCCATCAATTATCCTAACAATTGGTATTGGATCTTGGTCCTCTTTTTAGAAGCTTAACCACTTGAGGAAGATCCTATGGTGAATAATCATTCAAGTTTTATTGCTTACAGGAAGGACAACCCTAGGATTGAAGGAACAAACTATAGGGTATGGAATCTTCGGATGGAGACTCATTTGAGATGTCTTAGCAAGGAGATTTGGGAGATTACTGAGAAAGGCTACACTCCTTATGATCCGAACTCTGGGAATCCTCCTCCGACAAACTTTGATAAGAACATTAAAAATGATTGTAGAGCTAGAGAAACCCTTTTGAGTGCCCTTTTTGATCAGCAAGTTATGGTACTATTAGACAAATCATCTGCAAAAGCTATATGGGATAAGTTGGAGACTCTAAATGAGGGTGACCCTACTGTTAAAATTGCTAAACTTGATGGTTACCAGGTGAGGTATGAGAACCTGAAAATGAAGATAGATGAGATAATTACTTCTTTTATGGAAAGAGTCAATGAAATTGTTATGGGAATTCAATGATGTGGTGGATCTCTGAGCGAAGATGAGATTGTTTATAAATTATTGAGAGCTTTTCCACCAGCTTACAAAATGAAGGCTACTACAATTAATGAGCTAAGAACAATGTCTAACACTTATGTTAATAGGGATACTTTGGTTGGAAAGTTATCTACTTTTGAGTTTGAAGAATTTGGTTGTCGTGGAGATACAAAGACTGAATCTTCTTTTCATGCATCTACGTAATCAACCGGCAATAATGATTGGAAAGCACTATATGTTAGACAGTTCAGATAACCGGAAGACAACTAAGAGGGGGGAGTGAATCTGTTGTCACAGATTACTGAAAGTATTAGCAATTAAACTTTAATACCGAAACCCAAAATAATAATACCGAAATAGTAGTTAATTCAATTAAGCATAAACAATAATCACAGAATAAAAGCCATCCACACAACACCAATATTTGTACATGGAAAACCCAGTAAAGGGAAAAACCACAGTGGGAAGCCTATCCACAGTTAGATAATACTTCTGCAGTAAGTATGTGAATTACAATGAAGGGGCCAACACTTGCAGGAAGGCCAACAACCTAGACCACACTTCTCATCACAAAAGAAGCCTCACTGACTACATATAAATCCAAACTACAATCTAGAGAAGTGTTTAACTACAAAATATAGCATCTCCTATGCATGAGTACAGTTCCAGTTAAGCTCAATACCAGAGGACTAAATCCTCTCACACAAACCCAATTTGATCTCCAATGATCAACCAACTCCTTTGACTAAATGATATTACATTTTTCGCAAATTACATTCCTTGACCATGACCTCTTACATTAACCATGATGATCTACAATGAGATCTTACATCTTATTTATACAAACCCTCAACCATAAACAATCAGGTCGGCCACCAGACAATAAACCAGTTACATAATTACAAACCTTGTCGGCCTTAGACCAAAAAAATAATATTCAACACATAAGACATCTCTAAAATACAATAATAGGTCTTATCCACACATTACATCAATGTTGGTCCATAACCTAGATCAACCGGGACCATGTATAGGTCCACACACTTCAACAATAATCTCCAAATTCCAAGTCTCGAACAGGATCACCAAGAACATCCTGAAACTCCATTAGAAGTTGCACCAACACCAATTATGCAATGCATCAAGGATCTCCACCAAAATCTCTCTCGGTGAAACCCTCACCGGAACCAGAAACCAATCTTCATAGCAGGCAACATAGCATCCAATCACTAGACCAAAACCAACTGACCAATTATGAGTATAAGCATCATGAACAAGCCAATTCCATCACCAGATTATACAAGAGTCAACCGGATCATGTCAGATCCAAGTTAACCAGAAACCACTCGATCCTATCGGGACCAGAAGGGTGCCATTAAAGCATCCAAATAGCTAGTGTTGACATCAATGACAAAACATACATGCAACACATAATCAATTCCACCAAATGGCCAACACTATATGCAAAGGAACTGGAGGAAATGAAGAAAGAAGATGAAGAGTTTGAGCAAATTGAAGCCATATTTGCTAGAAGAGTACCTAAAGGTCCGATAGGAAGTAAGTTTGAAGGAAAATCACCTTTCAAATGTTTTGCATGTAATATGATAGGTCACTTTGCATCTAGATGTCCTGAGAGGAATTCAAGATTTGAGGAGAAAGCTAGAAGATCTTCTAGGCCCAACCATGAATATCAGAATAAGTATAAGTATAGAAGGAACACAGAAAAATCATGTCACTATGTAGATGAGGAAGGTGTGATTGATGATTCTGATGATGAACCGACAAAAGATGCAGCTAGTGGATCCGGCAACGGAAAGGAATGGGTATTTTTACCTATAAAGGAAGATGCTCTGAAACTTGTTATTCAAAATAAGGAGAAGGCCCTTGGTGCTAAAGTTGAAGACAAGGATGAATGGGTGATAGATAGTGGATGTTCACATCATATGACTGGAGATAAAAGGAAGTTCCTATCTTTTCAAGAATTAAATGGTGGTCTGGTTAGATTTGGAGATAACAAAGAATGCATGATCAGAGGAAGAGGAACTATATCGTTGGATGGAAAACATAATATTGATAATGTTTATTATGTTGAAGGTTTAAGGTATAATATTTTGAGTGTAGGGTTGTTGGTGGATAAGGGATTTCAACTACAATTCAAGGATGGAAAATGTAAGATTATTGACATATTTGGATTGGATCTATTGCAACCAGTACTCAGACTAAAGGTAACATCTTTTATTTGAACTCTGGTGAGAAGACATGTTTGATTGCACATATTGATGAGAGTTGGCTATGGCATAAGAGGTTGTGTCATGTAAATTTTGATTGCATTGTAAAGATCGGTTCAACTAAGGTTGTTAGAGATATACCTAAGATTATGAAGCCCTACAATCTGGTGTGTAAGGAATGTCAAATGGGTAGGCATGTAAGAAATTCTTTTAAGAGTATACAAGACAAATCTAATGATTTTCTTGATCTTATTCATATGGATTTATGTGGTTGTGCTAGAATAAGAAGTTTTCAGGGTGATAGATATTTCATGCTAATCATTGATGATTATTCTAGAATGATGTGGATTACTTTTCTAAGGGAAAAATATGAAGTGTTCGAAAAGTTTAAGATCTTTAAAGCTAAATTTGAGACAGAGATAGGGTTGAAGATTAAATGCTTAAGGTTAGATCAGGGTGATGAATTCACATCCGATGAATTTAACAGTTATTGTGAGAAGCGTGGTATAAGGAGATAATTGTCTACACCCCGGACACCTCAGCAGAATGTTGTTGTGGAAAGAAAGAACAAAACTATCTTGGATGCAACCAGAACTATGATGATGGAAGCTAATTTGCCTCATATCTATTGGAGAGAAGTTGTGATCACGATGGTATACACATTCAATAAAGTTCATATCCAAGGAGACAATAGTAAGACACCTTATGAGTTATGGTTTGGTCATACACCTACAGTTAAGTATATATGAATCTTTGGTAGTAAATGCTATATCAAAAGAGTTGATTCCATTGGAATGTTTGATCCTAGATATGATGAAGGAATATTTCTTGGTTATTCTAATGAAAGCAAAGCATATAGATGTTATAACAAAGTATTGCAGAGAATTGTGGAGAGTGCTAATGTCAAGGTGGATGAGCAATACAAAAGTCAAATAAGAACTTATGAGAGAGACCTGAAAGTGGAAATGATTATAACTAAACTGATAAAACCTGTACCGAAATAGAATGTTGAAATAGTTACCCCAGGAGTATCAGAAAATTCAATTGTAACTGAAGATCAGAGCAGAGAAATACAAAGTCAAAGTACTCCTAGGTATGTAAGGTTGAATCATTCAGAAAATAAAATCATTGAAAACAAGAGAAAAGGAGTGATGACAAGAAGAAGGTTGGCAACTGAAGAGGAATGTTTAATTTATCAAGTTGAACTTGCATCAGTTATTGAAGAATGTATAGATGAATGTTGGATGAAAGCTATGGAAGAGGAATTAGATCAGATAGAAAAGAACAACACATGGACTTTAGTTCCTCAGCCTAAAAATAAGAATGTTATTGGAACTAAATGGGTTTTTAGGAATAAATTGAATGAGGATGGAGAAGTTGTGAGGAACAAGGCTAGATTGGTATGCAAAGGATATTCTCAGACTTGGAAGGAAGTGATTATGATGAGACTTTTTCTCCAATAGCTAGGATTGAAGCCGTGTGATTATTTCTTGCTTATGCTGCCCATAAGAAATGCAAGGTTTATCAGATGGATATTAAGTGTGCATTTTTTAATGGAGATCTTGAAGAGGAAATTTACATTGAGCAACTTGATGGATTTTCACTTTTAGATGACAAAAACATGTTTTGCAAGTTAAGGAAAGCTTTATATGGATTAAAGAAAGCCCCTAGAGCTTGGTATGCTAGATTGGATAAATATCTTTTGAAGCTTAGTTTCACTAAAGGTAATGTTGACAGTAACTTGTATTATAATATCATTGATGATGATATACTGATTGTTGAGGTCTTTGTTGATGATATCATTTTTTGAGGTGAGAATAAGTTATGTATGGAATTCTCTGATAATATGAAGAATGAATTTGGGATGTCTATGATTGAGGAGATGAAATTGTTCTTAGGTTTGCAAATTACTCAGATTGACAAAGGTATTTTCATCTGTCAAAATAAGTATGCTAGAGAGTTGTTGAAGAAGTTTGGTATAGAAAACTCTAAACTGGTTAGTACACCCATGGTTACAAGTGAGAAATTAACAAAGAAAGATATAACAACTTTGGTAAATCCTACAAGGTATAAACATATGATTGGAGGTTTTTTATATTTAACTCGGACTAGAATGGATATAATGAATGCAATTTGCATTGTATCAAGATATCAGAGTGATCCTAGAGAGAATCATGAGGTTGCGGTGGAAAGGATTTTCGTATATTTGCAAGGAACAACTGAGTATGGTGTGTGGTATCCTAAAGATGACGAATTTACGCTATGTGCATATACAGATACAGATTGGGCTGGAGATGTTGATGACCAGAAGAGCACATTTGGTGGAGATTTCTTTCTTGGAAAGAAACTTGTTTCATGGATAAGCAAGAAACAATCATGTACTTCTTTATCCACTGCTGAAGTTGAGTATGTTGCTGCTGCAACTAACTGTACACAAGTTCTATGGATTCATCAAATGTTGAAGGATATAAGGGTAGATTGTAATGAATCGGTAGTCATTCACAATGATAACTCTGCTGCTATTGACATATCAAAGAATCTGGTATTTCATTCTAAGACAAAGCACATATCAATCAACTATAATTTTTTGAAGGAAAGGTGGAAGAAAATAAAGTCATATTGGTTTATGTGAACACTAAAGATCAGATTGCAGATATCTTCACTAAAACTTTCCCTAAGGAGTCATTTGAGTATTTTAGAGACATATTGGGGGTTTTTTCCCCCTCCGGTAGAGACGAGTGATATTGATTGGCATCAGTTCGATATGCATTATTAGAGCTTTTATTCATTCTGAATTGATGTGTTGGTGCTACTACTTAGGTGGAGTAGTTATCTATGTGGTTAAGAGGATTTATGATTATTCTTTGATGTTTATGTCAGATTCATGGCATTGATATCAAAGGGGGAGAGATATACATGTGAAAAACAAAGCTTAAAAAAAATATAAGTCAAAGGGGAGAGATCAGAGCTTAACGGAGATATCTTTCATAGGGGGATTTTCGTCTATTAGTTTAGAACTTCATTGCTATATCATTTTAGGGAGATTGTTGGTTGTCTTCCTTTTGGGGAGACTTGTTTGGCATTTCTTGGCACTTGGATGTTTTTCACATCTAGTGTTGTCACCAATGCCAAAGGGGGAGATTGTTGGAATTTTGGAGGAATTGATTATGTGTTGCATTGATGTTCATCATTAATATCAACACTAGCTTCTTGGTTGTCTACCGGGTTCCAGTAGAGTGGTTGGATTGTGAAGTTGATCTGGAGACTATCTCCGATATTCTTCAATCTATTTTGGTTGTTGGAATTAATTTATACTAGTTGTTCATATCATTCTAATGCATATCTCATTCATTTAGTTAAGGATTTGATGATCTGAATGTTATCTGTTGTTCTATTAAGCCTTTTGGTTACCGGTAAGGGTTTTACCGGTAGAGCTTTATTGAAGATCCTTTGATGAATCTGATACGTGGTGTTGGTGCGGCTTATAGTAGGTTATCAGGCTCGGTTGTTGGTTGTCATATTTGTGTTCCAGTTATTTGGTGGTGTTGCATTTGGCTTATGGCGACCTATTTTAGGTTCGGTATTTTTTTGCTAGGTTATGGACCGGTTTATGTAATGTGTTGGTGGATGCTCCTGATGCAATACCAGTTGGATTTATTGATTGTCTTATGTTATTTCGGTCTTAGGCAGACTTGGTTTATCAATTGTTGGTGGGTTCACATTACAAATTTATTTTTTATCTTTGAGGTAGCCGACCTAATTGTTTAGGTCCCAAGTTGGTATAAATATGATGTAAGATCTCTTTGTAGATCATGCACTATGGGTTATGGATTTTCTATGTACGAATAAAGTTGTAATCATATGCAGAGGTTTTGGTCAATCATAAGTGATCGAATTGGGTTTGTGAAAGAGGTTTAAGACCTTTGGTATTGAGCTTAACTGGAACTATACTCAGGCATAGGAGATGTTATTCTTGTAGTTCATTCATTTTTATGGATTGTAGTCTGGATTTCTTTTGTAGTCAGTGAGGCTCCTTTGTGATGAGTGATGCATTCTAGGTTGTTGGCCTTCCTGCATGTGTATGCCCCTTATTGTATTCACATAATGCATAAGTATCATCTGACCATGGGTAGGCTTCCCACCATGGTTTTTCCCTTTACCAGGTTTTCCACGTACAAATCTCAATGTTATGTGTTGTGGATGGATGGTAATTGTTTTATGATTTATGTTTGTGCTTAATTGATATATCCACTATTCCAACATTTGGTTTATGCATTCAGGTAAAAGTTTTTGTGTGCATAAAGTTTCATAATTTGTTGACAACTGATTCACCCCCCCCTCTCAGTTGTCCACCGATTATCCTAACACATTCTTCTATGCATGATAGGAATTTTCTTATGCATTTAATTAATGATTAATTTAAAAATATGAGTTCTCTCAAGTAATTATTTTATGCGGGAAAAGCGGGCCGATAGAATTCAATATGTGAAAAATGGAGGTCAATGGAGCCTTGCTCACACACCCACAAGACTTCTTGGTGCAAGCTACGGAGTCATGAGGTATGGCTCAGCTTCCCAAGGATGGTTCCATGGTTCTCTATCTTGCACGGTCCCTCAAACCAATTTTTTTGCTCTCAGATCACTGAGCAAAATGGTTTAGGGATGGCAAATGTAAGAACGAGGGATGCTTTTGTTGATTTTAATATGAGATGCATCCTAAGCTATGCAAGATGCTACAATTGCAATAAACTAGTTATAAGATGACAAGATTAGTGAACAATACTATCCTAGCATACTATATTAGTTCATGATTTAAGCTAAATGATAAGGAACATACTCTAAATTAGCATATTTAGATTAATTCCTGTTTAAAAGAGAAGCTAAATGATGAGCATAAAATGAGATATGAAAGCTTGAATGGATTTAAGTATAAGTGTGATGCTAAAGACTTGGATTTGAACAATGGAGGAATGAGAGCTCTATTTATAGTAAAAACAAGGCAATGGATGGTCAGGATTGAAAGAGGCAATCAAGGGCCAAGTTTGAAAGTTGGGAATCCATGTATGTAATTGGCACCAATGAAATGGTGACAATTGTCAACATAAGGTTGGTTGAGAGGAGGTGTAAGAAGCATTAAATGCTTGAGAAGACCTCATGGTTACCCTAGGGGTTAAGGGTTAAGGTTAAGTTAAGGTTATCCATTGGATAAAGATTTTACCCAAAGGATAAACTCTTGTGCAAAGGTTTAAGGATAACCATGGTCAAAGCAATAAATGCTTGATGAGACCCTTGGGTTAGATGGAGGTTGAGTTTATGGAAATTCTTTAACCATGTAAGAGGGTTTGAGTTAACCATTAATGGCTATGAAGACTCTGGGGATAACTTTGTAAGAGTCCTTCCAAATTTGGGGGCATTCAACAAGTTAGCTTGTTGAATGGATAAAGGCTTTAATGCATTTTTAAGACTTTACTCCAAATTTGAGAAGTGACCTCCTCAAATTTAGGGAAAAGGGATAATGGATGGGTTTGGGTTAATTAATTAGGTTTAGAAGAATCCAGAAGAGGTTAGAAAGAGGGTTAGGATGCAAGTGGGAGGTGTAGGATTTTGCAAGTGGGTGAGGGAAAATAGGTTTTAATTGAATTTAATTCAATTTGGTTGTATTTAAATAAATTAGATTTATTTAATTTAGGATAACCATTTTAATTAAATTTGAATTTAATTAAAAAGTGGATAGGGGAATTAATTGAATAAAATGAATTTATCCTATTAAATGGTATAGTGAATTTAATTGAGTAATTTACTTAATTAAATAGATAAATGAACATAAAATATTCATTTAGGAATATGGTCATTTTTATACATCAACATTTTGCCCCTCTTTGAAGTGACGTGTGTGCACATGTTATTTCAAAGAAAATGATGTGTCGTTGCGATTTTATGATCAATGTTGTTTATGATTTTTATGTTATGCCCTAGATTTGATGTGTGTTGCCCCAGATTTGATAAACAATGGTGATAATGCCCCCTTGGGAGATGAATCAAAATTTTGAAAAATTTGATTTGATTTGATAATTTGTGTTTGTGGCACTAGATTTTGGCTAGGTGAAACGTTGAAATTGATTCATCTCCCGATAATTGATGTGTTTTTAAGGTAGGAGGAAGACCGCGAGAAAATTACATGCTCATTGCCCTAACCCTAATGTCATTTTCTCCTATAAAAGGGAAACAATGCTTTGATTTGTTTCATTTGTGCTTGTTGACTTTGGAGAAAGAGACTTTTGGAGAGAAGACAAAATGCCTATTCCTTATTCCATGCATTGATTCGAGTGCGTTTGGAGGCATCAGAGACCTGCCGCATACGGACCACTAGTAAGTCAATGCTTTTGACCCTTTTTTGATTTTGAATTTGATCGTTTTTGGTCCGTTTTTTATTTTTGAAATTTGGTTTTAACGGTTTAGTGCATATGATAAATTAGGTAGCGCATAGGGTATAAATTTAGGGTAGCGTTCGAAAATGAATAGGGTAGCACATAAAAATTTTAGGCTAGTGCATGGTCTTAGGTTAGCGCATGATGAACATAGGGTAGCACGTCAGGTTAAAAGGGTGGCACATAGGTCAAACCTAGCGTATAGGGTCCACAGGGGGTCGCATGGGTAGGGGGATTTAGTGTGTAAGTTAGACCTAGCGCATAGGGTCAAATAGGTAGCGCCAACATGGGATAGGTTAGCGCATAAATCAGTTTTAGCACCTAGGGTAGGTTGGGTGGCGCATGGAGGAAAAAGAATAGCACATAGAGCTAGTCTAGCACATAGGGTAGACATAATAGCACGTGGAGAAAACAAGGTAGTGCATGGGTGTATTTTAGTGCACAACCAAGTTTAATTAGCGCATGGATCGGGTTTTTGCAAGATTTAGATGATTTTTGGATGTGAAAGATTTCATAGGAAAAGGTCAGCTTTGTCCGGGGGATGGATTTTTGCCATTTGCTGTGTCTTTGATCATGTTTTTGAAAATGTGTCCAAGATGAGTGTTGATAGAACTTGATTTAATTTGTGATTTGTTTCAAGTTATTTGATGTAGATATGAATGTGTTGTTTTGATTGAACCATGATTTGTTTTGCACTATTTTTCAAGTTCAAATGTGTGGAGTCTGATTTGTGTTACAAGTTGATATGGGTTGGAAACTTGAGTTGTGTTACAAGCTGATATGGGTGGGTAACTTGATTTGTTTTACAAGTTTATGTGATGTGGAGACTTGAGTTGTTTTACAAGTTTTGATATGGTTTTTGAAAACTTGAGTTGTGTTACAAGTTGATATGATATGATGTTGAACTTGATTAGATGAGCAAATTGATTCATGCTTTTGATGTGGTTTTGATTTTGATATCTTTGTTTTGATGTGGACACTGATATTGAATTCGTTTTGCATTTTGACATGAGCGATTGGGAGTGGTGCAGTTGCGAGAGTGGTTTCCCAAACCTTGGGCATTGATACCATGGTTGACATAAGCTGACTTAGATGTGATCGAGAGATGTGGTTTATCATCTTTGCTAGACATGCCTCGGTTCACTGTGAACCGGGGTCTACTGACAGTGCTTGCTAAGAGGTGGCACAGTGATATGAACACCTTTCACTTTGCTATTGGTGAGATGACAGTCACTCTAGAGGACTGTTATAGGATCTTACGGATTCCCGTAGTAGGTGCTTTATTGCCATATGAGCAGAAGAAGGAGGGTGGTACTGAGGCACTGCAACGTATTTTTCATGATGAGACGGTATGTGGGTATGAGATCCCATGGTAGGAGTTCCTGGATTTAGATTATGCGCCTCTCCCATCAATATTAGCAGGGTTTATCGGTGGATTCCTTTGTCCTGATCGCTGGTCAAAGGGATTCTCTATGGGTTGGGGATTGGTTCTTGAGGAGATGGTGACCTAGGGCCGCAGGTTTGCTTGGGGATCAGCCATGTTAGCCCACTTGTACAGGGGCCTGCATGAGGTTGTGTATCTGGATTATGACAGTTTGTCAGCTAGCGTGACACTTTTACAGGTATGCTGCTGGGAGCACATTCCAACAGCGAGACCACTGGTAGATAGAGACAGGCCTACTGGGTGGGCATATGCTTATGGTTACAGGGGTCTAGTTATCCAATGTACACTAAGAAAACTGGAGCATTGGAGGAGGGTCTTGGATGATATAGATACGATCATTTGGTGACCGTATACAGATTGTGAGGTCTGGGTAGAGGATGGGCTAGAGATGCCCTATGTGTTTATGAGTTAGTTTTTGATAGGGCGGACACCCTTTGTGATAGAGAGATTCCAGGTAGGCAGGGTTTTGAGGCAGTATGGTCAGCAGTAGGGTATACCATAGGGGACCTACTTGTATGCGCGTCGAAGACAGGACGTACTTGATTGGGGTCCCACTATGGACAGTGGAGCAGTCGTAGAGGAGTTCTTGAGCTTAGCGAGGTAGATATGGGACTATGCTCCTGAGATTTTAGATGTAGGGATGACCCATGAGTTTGCAGGTTTGTTTGCAGCTCATGCTGTTGCCAGGATATCAGATACTAAGGAGATGTGACCGGACTTTGATGATGATGAGGAGGATGTTGGGGGAGATGGAGATGATGGAGATGATGGAGGTAGAGGCGGATGATGGGGGAGAGGATATCGGGGGAGGAGAGGAGATAGGGGTAGGGATGGGGGAGGTCAAGTGGAGAGAGCAGTTCGGCGAGCTGTGATGGACAGGGGGAGAGGAGGGCTGGCCATTGGAGTAGGGGAGGAGGGGAGAGTGGGAGAGGTGATGGCAGTGGTAGGAGGGATAGATGATTGGAGGCAGCCGACACAGAGGAGGAGGACTGATGAGTTACCTCCACCAGCACCTAGGATAGGCAGAGGGATAGGAGGTACCCCTTCTCAGGTGCCCCTACGGGTCTGAGTCCCAATGCATGTGGAGGATGTGTAGATCAGGACCCTGCAGTTGACAGTTCAGTAGCTACAAGCGCAACTATTGGCATAGCAGCGTTAGATTACTCAGCTGACGCTAGAGCGAGACACAGAGATACAGCGGTGTGGTTGGGTAGAGGAGCTGGCAGCTACCATTCAGAGAGCGACAGCATGGGGCCCGATGAGAGATATTATGAGGGAGTTGTCCTTGAGAGTGAGGGAGGCAGATTATTATAGATGCCATTACGAGGATGTCATGCCCAGGGAGCGTAGAGTACAAAGCTTCATGCAGGAAAGATCGAGTCAATCTCGAGAGACTAGGACACAGTCAGAGAGCAGAGGCATGACAAGGCCCTCGAGATAGGATCCTCCTGGAGATCCAGGAGCTGGGACATCAGCTGCGAGACCATCCCCCTTAGGAGATAGTCATACCTAAGAGACAATGTCTCTATTGTATTTTTAGATCATTGTTTTGCTTGTACTAGGC
The DNA here is from genome assembly GCF_030272615.1 of Cryptomeria japonica. Taxonomy (NCBI): domain Eukaryota; kingdom Viridiplantae; phylum Streptophyta; class Pinopsida; order Cupressales; family Cupressaceae; genus Cryptomeria; species Cryptomeria japonica. Next base: position 679,464,240 of record NC_081413.1, read on the forward strand.
ATAGACATGATAGATTTTGTACATTTGGATCATTTTTCGATATTATATATAGATGGCACCATTTTCTTCGATCATGTGATGTGTTATATGGATGCATGTTCTATATGCTCTTTCTTTTCTTTATGATGATGCAATGCTTAGATAGATGATATGATGCATGATGTACATGTATAATGTATGTTTTGATATGCTATAAGATGTATCTTGAAAATGAGATGTATGATAATGATAATGATAATGATGTGAGATGTATCTTGAAAATGAGATGTATGATAATGATAATGATGTGAGATGTATCTTGAAAATGAGATGTATGATAATGAGAATGATGTGAGATGTATCTTGAAAATGAGATGTATGATTTGATATGCAAAATGATATGCAACTACTTGTAAAATAATATGCAACTATTTGTAAAATGATATGCAACTACTTTTAAAATGATATGCAACTATTTGTTTTTGGAGCATCCTCATTCTGCATTTGTCATCCCGATATAACCATATGTTATTTTGCTTTCGATATAGGTATCATCATTGAGCATTGATTTGGTTGGGATATGTTGAAAATTTATACAAGCATAATGGTATAATTGAACCATAATGACCTGAGAAAAATTTACATGATTTTTTATTTTGCAAGATAGCACAAGCATCAAGGTATAATTGAACCAGGATGACCAGAGTGCGGATTATGTATAAACAAACAAGATTAAACCATTTGTATGCGTAAAGTGGAATCATGTCTTTAGTGATATTTGATGTATCACATCTCGAGACAAGTATTTACACAGTACAAATGATCGCCTCCCAGACAGAAGACTAAGAAAAATATTGGAGTTTCCCCATGATCTCTAGCTTTGAAGCATTTAGTGAGAAAATGCAGAGAATCCAATAATTGAAAAAGTTCAAATGCAAAAATAGTCAAGTCTTTATGCGATAATGCAACATTTAGTACTTCAGAAAATCATCCATCTTTGGTATTTTTGTGATTCTTTGTTTTCGCGATCCAATGTTTTGCTCTGCGATGGAGTGAAGTTTTTGGTTGCTGGATGTGATGTTTCTAAGTTTTGCAAATAGTTTTGATGTCTTGAATGTGTTGCAAGTGTTGATGATTTATTGCCCCTAGCTAAGTGTGCCTCTTGATGTGGATATGTTTAGTGATTACCAAGCCATGGTGGAATGTGGTAAAAGGATAAATGGATAGACTAGGATAGTGACTACGTTAAGTATGTCCTGAATGGATATTTGCTAAGTGTCGGGTGATGGCCGATAGTACTTTTACTACAAGTTTATAGATATAGATGAAGGAGCTGTTCTTTCACAATAGCGCCTTTACCAGGTTTTCACCAGTTGCTTTTATTGTACCTTTTTATTTTCTTTTTCTTGATTTTTTTGCTTGTTTTTTCTTTTTCCGTGCATTAGACTACTCAAGTGTAGTATTTCTTCAGATGAATGTTGTTGGTTGGTTCGTCGAGCACATCTCCCTTTGAGGTTGTGACCTGATAGGAACTTGATCCATAGACTGATATGATGACATAGGGACCCAACCAATTAGGTTCAAACTTCCCTTTCTTTTCTCGATCTTGTTGATTTCTTGGATTTTCTTTGAGAACTAGGTCACCAACTTTGAAATTGCAAGGGATGACCTTGTGATTGTAGCTTCTGCACATGCGTTGTTGATATGCTTTGAGATGAGTGTAAGTATGATGATGTCTTTCATCTAATAGTTCTAGTTCTTGCAGTCGGTTGACCCGATACTCTTCATCTGGGATTAAGCCTTTTAGAGAGACTTTGAGAGACAGAATTTCTAACTCCAGCGGTAAAATAGCTTCGGATCCATAGACCAATGAGAAAGGTGTTACTCCCATAGGTGTATGGATGCTGGTTCTATATGCCCAAAGTGCTGGATTGAGTTGAATATGCCAATCTTTGCCTGCATCATTTACTGTTTTCTTGAGAATTTTCAGTATTGTTTTGTTGGATGCTTGTGCTTGATCATTTCCCTGGGGGTAGTATGGTGTAGAGAACCGATGTTGTATTTTGAATTGTTCACATAGTTCTCAAACATCTTGGTTTTTGAATGGTCGTCCATTATCGGTGATGATGGAACTTGGAATACCATATCTACAGATCAGATAGTTTAGGATAAAAGACACAATTTGCTTTCCAGTTACTATGGTCATTGGGACTGCTTCTATCCACTTGGTAAAGTATTCTGTTGCAATTATAATGAACTTGTGTCCATTTGAAGATGAAGGATGAATTTTGCCGACCAAGTCTAGTCCCCACTGACAAAAGGGCCAGGATGTTGTAAATGGCTGCAGTTCCTGTGCTGGTGCATGTATAAGATTGCCATGGATCTGGCATTTAGGACACTTCTTGGCGAAGTGGTAAGAATCTTTCTCCATTGTAGGCTAGTAGTATCCCATCCTTAGAAGCTTTTTAGAAAGAGTAGTCCCACTTGAATCTGTTCCACAAATACCTTCATGCAGCTTGTGTAAAGCGGAATCAAAATCATTACGATCAAGGCAATGAAGAAGAGTACCATCTAGACCTCGATGGTACAAAGTATCAGCAGTAAGGGTATAACGGGCGGCTTGTCAGATAAAATTATGTTTTTGGTTTCAGGATAAGTCAATGGGTAGGATGTTGTTCTTTAAATAATCATATCAGTCCATATAAAGGTGAATCCGAACTAGTTACCAGGAACTCATAACGACTCTGTTGCTCTGGAATTTGTAGTAATGAAGCAATAGTAGCCATGGCATCGACTGCTTTGTTGTTCAACCTTGGTATTTGTTAGAAGGTGATGTGTACAAAATACTGTTTGAAGTCATCCACCATTCATTTGTAGGGTAGTAGCTTGTCATCCTTTGTCTGATAGTCATTGTTGATTTGATTGACGACTAGTTGTGAATCTCCATAGACCATTAACTCTGTGATTTTCCATTCTATGGCCATTTTGATGCTTATAACCAATGCCTCATATTCAGCCACATTATTTGTGCATGGGAACATAAGCCTATATGATCTTGGTATAGTGTGTCCTTCAGGAGTGATGAATAGAATGCTAGCACTTGAACCATGTTGGGTGTAGGATCCATCAAAGTATAGAGTCCATTGCATGGTGGAAATAGCAAGAACGTCCCTGTCTAGAAATTCAATCTCCATAGTTTGCTTTCCTGGTAGCGGTGCTTCAGCTAGTTGATCTGCAATTGCTTGTCCTTTGATGGCTCTTCGTTCTGTGTATTGGATGTCAAATTCACTAAGAATCATGATCCATTTAGCCAATCTACTAGTAAGAGCTGCCTTGCTGAGTAGATATTTGAGAGGATCAATTTTTGCTACTAGCTTAATTGTGTGTGCTAGCATATAATGTCAGAACTTTTGAGATGCGAAGACTATTGTTAGACAAGCCTTCTCAATGAATTTGTAGTTGAGTTCATAGCCATTCAATGTCCTGCTGATGTAGTAGATGGCTCATTCCTTTCCTTGTTGATCTTCTTATGCTAACAGTGCCCCCAGTGATATTTTTGTTGTTGAAATGTATAGAATAAGGGGCTTTCCTAGGACTAGTGGTACTAGAACTGGTGGGTTCATCAGATACTATTTGATTTGATAAAAAGATTCTATACACTTGGTCTCCCATCTAAAAGGTACATTCTTATGGAACAAATGATTGAATGGTAGACTTTTATCAGCTAGTTGAGCGATGAATCACCTGATTGATTGAAGTCATCCTTGTAGAGATCTGAGTTGACTAATATTCTTTGGTGGTGGCATTTCCATAATGGCTTGTACCTTTGCTAGATCCACTTCAATACCTTTAGCTAAGACAATGTAGCCCAGTAACTTTCCTGATGTAACCCCGAAGACACACTTCTTAAGGTTGAGCCGAACTTGGAATTTCTCCAATCGATCAAAGATTTTTATTAGGATGCCAAGATGTTCTACTCTGGTGAATTATTTAGCTAGAAGATCATCTACATAGTCTTCCATGAATGTGTGCATCATGTTATGAAAGATTGTTGTCATTGCTCTTTGATAAGTAGCCCCTGCATTCTTTAAGCCAAAAGGCATAACATTCCAATAGTACGTTCCCCAAGGACAGGTGAACACTATTTTATCTTGATCTTCTGGGGCTATTTTGATCTGATTATAGCCGAAAAAACCATCCATTAGTGAGAGCATTGCATGGCCTGCTGTGAGGTCTACAATTATGTCGATGTTGGGTAAAGGAAAGTCATCTTTTGGACAGGCTTTGTTGACACCTCTAAAATCAGTGCAGATTCTGATACTGCCATCTGGTTTTGATACTGGCACTATGTTGGAGATCCATTCTGCATAGTCGATGGGTCAGATGAATCCAACATCTAATAGTTTCTTTAGTTCAACTTTGACCATGAGTGCCACCTATGGATTCGTCTTTCGTAGTTTTTGTTTGATTGGCTTAACTCTTGGAGAGATGGATAAGTGATGCATGATTAAGTGTGGATCAACTCTAGGCATATCGACATATGACCAAGCAAAGTTAATTTTCTTTTCTTTAAAAAAAATGATAAATTCCAATCTTTCCTCCTCTGTTAGAGATTCTGCAAGGTGTATGTTTTTTACTGCTTCTGTGGTACCAATGTTGATTGATTGAGTGGGCTCAATCAATATGGGTGATTTCTCATGAAAGTGTTCTAGAAGAGTGTCAAGTCTCCCATCTTTAGGTGCCTTAAAAATGTTTTCACCCTCAAATGCATCCTTTATTTTACTTTTTTGTGATCTAGAGCCGCCATTGACTGGTTTTCAGCATCAGATCTTTTATTTGGTTCATTTTTGTGACTAAGAGACTTGGCACTCCTTGGTTTGCAGACATCATTACCTCGTTCACTGGTAGATCCTATCTCTGGGTTAACGGTACATAGGTAATGGATAATAGATTCATCATCTGGGAAAATTGGTATATCATGTAGTTCGGGTTCGTCCTAGTCAATGAGGTCGGGAAAGACAAGCGATAAAGAATCATTCGGTGGATCAAGTTCTGCTACTGTAAGTGTCAAGATAGAGGTTTCATCATAATTGGTTTTGGTAAAGAAGCCAAGGATTTCGTCAAGGTCTTTGATAGTATCATCTTCCGTATAGACTTGTTCATAGTGTTTCTGTTCACTTTCCTTAGTGTCATAGATATTCTGCAGTCCAAATTCAAGAGGTCTATCTTTTGCATTATGTTCTTCTTGAGAAAGGGATATGGTACCAATATTATCAGTGATATCTGTAGTAGCATTTGAGCAGCTACCCCATTCATATTCATTGGAATCAGTCTCTGAGGCATCATCCCAGTTTCTATCAATGCTGTAAACAGGTATGTTGTAGGGTGAAAATAGATCTTTGATGATGGATACCAGTTTGATAGTTTTTGTTGATTCGGTGTCAGATCTTGCTTCTACTTTCTATATTTGTTCATAGACTGTGCCTCCTTGGGGATTAATAATGGTATCAGGAGATGATACTATTAGTTCTTGAGATATTAGCATTTGAATATGAGCTACGACTGCAGATATGGCCTTCTTGTGACTTAGAAGCTTTTCTTGATGTTGCTTATGTTCTTGATGTTCACATGCCTTGCGGATTGTTTCTGCTGACTCAAATAGTGCTTCCTGCCAGGATTCTTCTTTTTACTTCTTCTTTGCTTTCCATTGAGGTTTTGGAGTTATGCGCGGTGTCCTTCTTAATAGGAAAGTGAATTTACAACCCAATCCTGTTTTGTCTCTACTGGGCTGTGAAGGAAGATCTATGGGCTCAGTGACTCCTTCTTTGCATTTTCCAATAGGTCCTTTACCGTCATATACCATTTGTTGCATGATTAAGTAGCCCTTTCCATATAGGTGTGTTGGAAGAACTATGTCCAGAGCAGCTGCTCTATTATCTTCTTCCTCATCTTTGTATAACCAACTAATAATGTCTTTCTCTTCTGATTCATGTGCTAGAGTGCCTACTTGGACAAAGGTACCATCAAATTTGGTGATGGGTTGAGTTACTTGATGTGTTGATGTAGTAGGCAATCCATGAGATCTGGGTGATGTTGGTAATTTGGCCAAACACATGGGTTCCAAAGAGTATCCTCCCATACCTTGTTCTCTGATTTGTATTTTCTGCTTGAAATCTCTAGGTAATGATTCAGGTTTTGCCATCTGTAGATATGATGTTGAGGATCTCTATTTTTCCCTATTATGGGGAACCAAACTGTCCTGGGCTGCCCCCATTGCATTACAATGTTGAAATGGATTGTGATCAGCAGATATAGAGATCTCTTGTCCATTATAAGGAAATTTGACACACTGGTGATATGTAGAAGGTACTGCTTGCAATTCATGTATCCAAGGTCGACCTAATAAAATATTGTAGGTGAGGTCTATGTCTAAGACCTGACACATAGTATCCTTTTGCACTAGTCCAACTTGAATGGGTAACATCACGATTCCTTTAGATGACCTTTCCTCATCATCATAGGCCTTTATGGCAATCTTTTTACGTGGATCAATAGACTCCTCCGAGAAGTTGAATGCATGGATAAGCTTTAAAGTACATATATTAAGTCCAGCTCCTCCATCTATTAAGACTCTTTTTACTCAGTGTTTATAAACGATGAATTCAATATGGAGAGGAGTGTTATGCGGATGACTCATGGAAGTATTATCATGCTCTGAGAAGGTGAGATTATGAGGCCCTGTCATATGAGCGACCATGGCTTGAAATCTGTTTGCATCTAGATCTTGAGGTACATTTGTTTCCAATAGCACTTGCTCCAATATGTTTTTGTGTTTGGGCGACAATTTCAGCAATTCTAGTATAGATATCTGAGCCAAAGTTTTGCGTAGTTGGCTAACTAAATCATATTGGATCTTTGGTGTAGTGGTTGTGGGTGCGGTATGTCCTTTCAAGACATATTTCTGAGTTCGGGTTGTTACATTGATAGATTCATGATCATGTTGGTCTCGGATTTGTAAGGAAGTTAAGTAGCGGAAACAACTTCCTACACTAACCTTGAGAGGAGGGTAATGCAAAACTTTTTCAGATCATTACAACAGTTACAGAAAATAGAAATAGATATAATAGCAATCATACCACAACACAGTGATTTACGTGGGGAAAACCCTTTCGGGAGAAAAACCCCACCCTCCAAAAGCAGCTCAATATTTTATTCAGCAATCAAAAATAGATTACAACATACTTGCAGAGCAATCTCTTCGCAGGAGTACCACTAATCAGAGATTCAGAGGCAACTCAATAGCCATAGGACTCTTACACACAACCTCTATCTCACACACCTCATAAATAGGAGATACAATACAAGAAACCGTCAAACGGTATTACAAAACCATGGGCTAAAACCACCCAATAAAGTGTAGCCGACCTTATCTCCCTTCTAGATTCCCTATGACATGTTAAAGCACACATCAACACATGTCGCTCCCTTTTACCGCTCATTTATGTATCCGATACAAATTATTTTTCCTATTTCAGGAGTACAAACTTCCGGAGGCCATAACTTGAGAACTGGGTGTCCGATTGACAAACCGTTTGAAGCGCCGAAAAGCTCGCGAAGTGCTCTATCACCTCGTAACCTGCTTCGCTGGTTACAACCACTTTTCAGGGTGTTTCGAAGCCTCTAAATTCCCCAAAATTAAGTTTAAATATTTTATTGCACCCCTCCAGGACGAAAACTTTAATATCTTCAAAACTAGCTGTGACCTTGCAAAGAAACTTTACCGAAATGCTTATCTAGCCAACCAGAAGCTTCAGGGAGAGTTTCGCACCATTTCGTGCTCAAATGAAAAACTTACTATAAATAGTAACCTCACATAAATGCAAGGTTGAGACACCATTTTTCCCAACAAGATTGTGATGACATTTACCTGATGGTCTTTAGTTGATATGTGATTGATGATGTTATTGTAGATGTGGTTGATATGAGCTCCACGTGTATCATTTGAGGTTGAAGCTCCATCTTTGTTGTAATTTGGAAGAGGATCTTTAAAGGCTCCGTGGTCACCATTTGTTTTGAGACCATCTATCATTAAGTCACCCCGATCAATCATGTCTTGAACAATGTTTTTCAATCTCATGCATTCATTCATTCGATGACCTTTGTTACGATGAAAATCACAATAGTGTGAATCATTCCACCAAGGTGGTTTGATTTGGGGTTCGTAGTTGCTGATTGCAGGCAAAGAGAGAATCTTGTTTGCCAGAAGCTCTCTGAATGCTGATTCTAGTGATTGTCCCAGTGGTGTGAAGACAAGCTTCTGGAAATTGTTAGTGTTGTCACGTAAATTGTTATTATATCCTTGATTCATGGTTTTGTTTTGAGTATCGTTGGTGTTGTTTGCGTTGGGTTGTCCTTGATTGGTGTTTGGTCTATATGTGTTAGCATTTGGATTAGCACCTTTAGGATTTTTCATAGCTTGAGGATTTCTGAATAATGCGAGCACTGGTTGCTTAGATTTTGTATCATGCGATTCATTGTTGCCTTCGTTTTTGTTTCGAGTCCAGAATCGAGACTTGTCCAAGTTGTTGTTGTTTTGGTTATTGTAGTTTGATGAATTTGTTCCTTCTTTGAAGAATTTGAGCGTTCCCTTTTTGACACATGCTTCCTCTACTTGAATGCCATTTTCAATCAATTTAGTGAAAGATGATATGCATTGGAGTTTGAGCCTGTAACTCATCTCACCATTCAAGTTGTCGATGGAGATTTCCATTTTCTCCTTTTCAGGAATATCTCGAGGATATCGTGATACCATACGTCGCCAGTGTTGAAGGAATATCATGAATGTTTTGTTATTCTTTTGTTTGGTGTTGCAGACGTCTAGCATGGTTATAGCATGTTGAATGCAATAGGAATATTGTGTTATGAACTTGTTAACCAATTCATCAAACGATCTGATAGGCGGTGTAATTTTGGATAACCATTCCATTGTTTGCCCTCCCAAGCTTCTTGGGAATAACCTCATCAGATAGGTGTCATCATGAGCAAATTCAAGACTCATGGTACAGAATTCTCTGACATGATCACGGGGATCACTTTTTCCATCGTATTTGTCAAATTTAGGCACGTTTGAGTTTGGAGGAAAAGGGATCATGTGCAATCTTTTGTCAAAAGGATAAGGACAGATTTCATTTAATGAGTACCGCACTATTGTCCCTTGTTGCATGTCTTGCATTTGTCTTTGTAACATTTGCATTTGTTGAGTAAGGGTAACCAAAGGCGCATTGTTTTGTTGAAGGAAAGGTTCTTCCCTTGTATTGACCCTGGGTTGAAACGGTGTATGGAACAGTATGTTTTTCTCGGGAATGTATTGTCTTGGTGTATGTTGCTCTGGTATGTTTTGATCCGAGATGTTTTGTCTTGGTGTATGTTGTTCTAGCATGTTTTGATTAGGGATATCTTGTTCAAGGTCACATGCTTCCCTTTCCCATTGTCGTTCTTGATATTCATAATGTTGAGGTCACGTTCTAAACACATCTACGTCAAGGTTTTCAGGGAGTTTTACTCCTTTATTTGTGAGCATGAGCAAATATTTTTCTTTGTCATTTTCCATGAGCCTTTCTACAAGCTTTTGGGATGAAGCACTTTCCTGACATTCCTGAAGAAGCTCTTCAGAAATTTTAGTATCCTCCAGGTGTGGACCTTCAAAAGGATTTGACAACCTTCGATTCATACTGGACTCTGCTTATGCCTCGCTTTGTTGGTTTTGTTGAGAGCGAGTAACAGGAATTTTAGTAGAAACTTTCAGTGACGAAGGGGACAAAATCCTCTTCGATATGTTGCTCGGGGGTTGGTGGTTCAAGTTGGAGTGTGTTATAAGTGATACACTGGTCAGACAAGAATGCCAGATTGATCCTTCCTCCACGGTTTATGATTTGATTAAAAGCAGATTTTTGACAATATGCCCTAATCTTTAAAGGCTCTTTGTCAAATTCGTTGGATTTGTTTTGGATATAACATTTAACGTGATGAAGGAATACTCGATGAGATTTGAAGAGTTGATGATTGATGTATAAAAACTTGTTTCTTTTGATGAATTTGAAAAAACTAGGTTGTTGTTTCTTCAACGTGATGTTACAATAAAGATTCTTTCTTCTCAGAATATGGGGATTAGTCATGCATAAGTGATCAATGGTTTCCTTCGATTTGTTTTGGATTTAGTTGATCTTGTTTTGAAAATTCAAGTTTTACTCTTATCAAAGTGAAGGTTTAGATGCCCCTTCACAACAAAGCGTGTCAAATGATATGGATAAAAGTCTCCCGATATGGAAACTTGATTTGACAACCTGAAGTTTTTAAACAAGTGTTTTTGAGATGAAATCTATGAGATGATAAAGGATCCTTTTGATACTTGTGATGATGTTTTCAGATTTTGATAGGATAGATATGTTTTACCGTGCGATCAGTTTCATATTTTTACAACATTTGTTTTGACACAAATTTTGCTCAAGAAATAGCTTTTAAAGCTTTGTTTTCGCTACTCTGCTTTGATGAAAAATGATGCCGATGAAAAGAGGCTTCTGAAGATGTTTTCCAAACTTTTCAAAATTCCTCACTATTTTGCCCCTTGTCTTTCTGCTTTTGGTCACGCACTAAAATAGAGACAAGATGCGCTACTAAATTTACTTCACGTGCTAAAAGGACAACCACATGCGCTAGGCTACCCCAGCCACGTGCTAAAGTTTCGACTGTTAAAATTTTGTTTTCTGCCTGTTTTGAAAAGCTATGCGCTAGTATGGGTCTGTGACGCGCTATTTGTTAAACCCTATGTGCTAAAGTTTGGCTTCCACGCTCTAGGTTGTTTTCCGGCTGTGCTAATTCTTTAACACTGTTTTAAAATTTTGGATAAAACGCTACTGTTTTGACTAGACATGCTAACTTGATGCTTGGATGATCTAGCAAAAGTACCCTATGCGCTAAGAAGTTGTTCCCACATGCTAAATTGCCCTGATTTTTCCTTTGGTTGGTTTCTTTGTGCTTTTTTGGATTTGATTGTGAGTTTTTCAGTCTTGATGGATGATTTTTTGAAGTAGTAAATGCAAGCACAACACAAAAAAGATAACCATTTTTGCCTAATGTAACAAAAAGTGTATGTTCTATAAGGATGTGTTCAAATCCCCAATGTTTTAACAGGTTTGGATATGAATAATACACTTCAGAAAGACTCTTTATTCAAAGGTCATAAATAACATCATAGCCCACTAGTCTCGATACTCCGTCAGCTTAAATAGCCATGTCACCCCCTACAGGGCACCCATTTTTTGGCCTTCTGCCAGAAATTAACTCAAAGTGAATCGCTTCACAATTGAGTAGTTATCTTGGGAGATATATGGTGAGTGATCTTGGGGGTCGATTCTTCCCCACCCTTGCACTATGATGTTATAAATGTTTGGTTACTGACTCAGTTCAAGGTTTCTATTTCTATGGTTCGTAATCAAGCTTCCTATTCGGCCATTAGTGATAAAATCCCTCAGGAGGCTTCCCAACCTTGAGAACAAAGGCTTTACGTATCTTGAGGATACTGGGGAAGGCGAATCACTACATGCAACTGTTGAAAAGGAATTTCATCACTTTCCACTTTTGATTATAGTGGGTTGGAACACTTGGCGTCAAAGTCATTTCCCACTTAGGTCGTTCCCTTCACACCAGCCATAAATGGCTTTAAGAGTTGATTCCAACTCCTCGGGAAGGTAGGCCTGCTAAAGGATTTTATTTGCTTGAAGTAAAGAAAGATTTAAGAGTGGTTTGGATTTTTTATCACCTAGTTAAGGGGAGAGCATATTCTTTCCACTTTCGAGACAAGGCAAACAATTTTTCTTTTTAGCCTTTCAAGATAAATGATTTTCTAACTTCTATTGGGAGATGTTGCTCCAAAAGGCATGGTGTTAATTTTATTTCCTCAAATTAGTGATTATTTAATCTAAGGAACTAATTGAGTCAACAAAGCAAAAGGTTCGATTTGGTCAACAAAAGAAAAATCGGTAAACAAAAGGGGAATAACTTCCCTCTTTGATTGCAACAAAAATTTTAGGTGAAGTTCTTTCCTTTGCAAAAAAATTTGAAAATGACTCCTTTTATGCACCAAAGGATGGTGAGGTTCTTTTTATAGCTATTTTTGGAAAAAAGGAAGGTTTGTATGGTTCTTTTTAAAGCCCAAAAATAGGTTTCCTCCTATGAAAGCAAGAAATGTTCTGACTTGTGGTTCTTTTTATAGCCCAAAGGAAACATGTGAGTTCAATTTTAAGAATAAAAGAAGTTAAAAAATTTAAACTAACTTAACTAAGTTAGTGAAAATCCTAACTATCTTAATATTTTTTTAAAAAAAATTAAGCTCCCATCTGCAACAAATTTGTTAGAATCCTGCAAGAAAACAAATCGAAAATGTTAGATGGTTGGTGGACTTCAACAAGTCTACTTTTTTACTCCCAGTTACAGATTTTAAATTTTTTATTTTTGTCTATTTTCAATGTGCTACAAAACAAACTGTACGTGCTACAATATATCCGTGATGCGCTAAAAGAAATTTGTGATGCACTACACTATTTTCAGGATGCGCTACTCTGTGTTCCAAAAGCGCTGCTCTATTTTTCTCCTGCGCCAAGACCTATAGGAAAAGTTTAGTAGTCTAATGCGCTAATAAATAGACTTGACGCGCTAGATGATGGACCCAATGCACTGAACAGTGAACTAGATGTGCTACGTTTTTGACCAGATGTGCTAGGGAATGATTCCCACGCACTGATTCTCATTTCCCAGGAACCTGCAAAAGTGATTATTTTTGAAAATCGATTTGATATATGGGGTAATGCCCCATGGTGGGTGCCAGAAATGTATGCGGGAAAAGCAGGCCAATAGAACTCAATATGTGAAAAATGGAACTCAATGGAGCCTTGCTCACACACCCACAGGACTTCTTGGTGCAAGCTACAAAGTCATGAGGTATGGCTCAGCTTCCCAAGGATGGTTCCATGGTTCTCTATCTTGCATGGTCCCTCAAACCAATGTTTTTGCTCTCAGATCACTGAGCAAAATGGTTTAGGGATGGCAAATGTAAGAACGAGGGATGCTTTTGTTGATTTTAATATGAGATGCATCCTAAGCTATGCATGATGCTACAAATGCAATAAACTAGTTATAAGATGACAAGATTAGTAAACAATACTATCCTAGCATACTATATTAGTTCATGATTTAGGCTAAATGATAAGGAACATACTCTAAATTAGCATATTTAGATTAATTCCTGTTTAAAAGAGAAGCTAAATGATGAGCATAAAATGAGATATGAAAGCTTGAATGGATTTAAGTATAAGTGTGATGCTAAAGACTTGGATCTGAAAAATGGAGGAATGAGAGCTCTATTTATAGTAAAAATAGGGCAATGGATGGTCAAGATTGAAAGAGGCAATCAAGGGCCAAGTTTGAAAGTTGGAAATCCATGTTTGTAATTGGCACCAATGAAATGGTGACAATTGTCAACATAAGGTTGGTTGAGAGGAGGTGTAAGAAGCATTAAATGCTTGAGAAGACCTCATGGTTACCCTAGGGGTTAAGGGTTAAGGTTAAGTTAAGGTTATCCATTGGATAAAGCTTTTACCCAAAGGATAAACTCTTGTGCAAAGGTTTAAGGATAACCATGGTCAAAGCAATAAATGCTTGATGAGACCCTTGGGTTAGATGGAGGTTGAGTTTATGGAAATTATTTAACCATGTAAGAGGGTTTGAGTTAACCATTAATGGTTATGAAGACTTTGGGGATAACTTTGTAAGAGTCCTTCCAAATTTGGGGGCATTCAACAAGTTAGCTTGTTGAATGGATAAAGGCTTTAATGCATTTTTAAGACTTTACTCCAAATTTGAGAAGTTACCTCCTCAAATTTAGGGAAAAGGGATAATGGATAGGTTTGGGTTAATTAATTAGGTTTAGAAGAATCTAGAAGAGGTTAGAAAGAGGTTTAGGATGCAAGTGGGAGGTGTAGGATTTTGCAAGTGGGTGAGGGAAAATAGGTTTTAATTGAATTTAATTCAATTTGGTTTCATTTAAATAAATTAGATTTATTTAATTTAGGATAACCATTTTAATTAAATTTGAATTTAATTAAAAAGTGGATAGGGGAATTAATTGAATAAAATGAATTTATCCTATTAAATGGTATAGTGAATTTAATTGAGTACTTTACTTAATTAAATAGAGGAATGTGGGTTATTTAATTAAATAGAGAAATGAACATAAAATATTCATTTAGGAATATGGTCATTTTTATACGTCTACAATTATATCTCATCATACTCTCATTTGGGCCTTTAACTATTGGTATTCACTTTATATTTCATCATTTTTATTTATTACGACTCTTATTTTATTTAAAATATCAAGACACGTTTCCCCAACTTAAAAATGTAACATTTTGTATAAGTTATATTTGGAATCCGGATCCTATTATCTCATCACCCTAGGAATTTAGGTCTAATATGTTGGGATAGTGTCACCCTTAGTGATAGTGTTAAATAGTTTTTGGCTAGAATTTAGGGAGGATAATATGATCGTCTTGCCATTTCAAAAAGTATTCCAGAGGAAAAAATAGATAATTATAATTCAACCTTTTATCAATTCAATTTTAGAATTTCATATATAAGCAAGTGGTTTATCTGATTTGTAATATCAATCAATTAATAAATTATGCAGAGTGGAGATATACTCATGTGGTGAAAGATTTCTCTTATGTGAAGTTCTAGATCTACAAATTTAAGGACAATTCAACAAATACCAAGTCTTCATTCATGATAATTCATTACCATGGAAGCTTTAAGAAATGTTGGAGGATGATAGGGAATCATCAAATGATAATTGGCTTGTACCTCTCGCTAAGGGGTTGGGTATGATTTCATGTAATTTTTATATTACTACCATTTAACTTCAAATACATCATTCAAGTTATCTGATTCATGCATTCTTGAATTAGTTTACAATCTATATTTCATCATATCATTCAAGTTTTTTCTCTAAGACATTTAAGTAGGACTCTAGTTTACATTTGTGCACTTTAGCTCATAGTAGTCTTAGACACACATAAGATTCAAGAGAATGCACATTATGTGGGGTTGACCAAGGCAAACCCATATATAGCCATAATCACACCTTCACCTTTTTTTTCTATATTTAGATATAGGTTCTATACAAAGGCAGAAGATCAAAAAGCATGAGGAAGACTCAAAGACAAAATATCCCTCTAAAACTAATAAGAAATAATCTAGAAAAGAGTGTTTGGGGAAATAGTGTCCATGGAAAAGGGTTCTTGGGGTGCTATTTTCCTTGGACAAGGGTTCTTGGGGTTCCATTGTCCTCCCAATTTGGGTTGAAACTTAAGAGGGAGGTACTATAGTGTCTAAGAGACTGAGATCCATATTTGTGCTCCAAATTTCATTCGTTTGACAAGGGCACCTAGTCTAACAATATCCACTCAGTTCTAATTCATTTTTCAAGCACAAGTGCACTTTTGAGTTCCCATTTCATTTTTCTACTTGTTCTAAAAACGTAAAATTTGTATATTATCTATTTTATCAAATCAATCATTCAATCCTACATGCTTAGACCTAGTTATCTTTCATTTTCAAATCAATCAAACAACCTTTTAGAGAAACAAAGGAATAGAATCCCTAAGGGATTATTTGACTCTCTTGGATAAGAGTTAGACAATAATATCTCTATCTTTTAGTAGTTATGTATTCCAATGTTTAGTTGAAGGGTAAAAGCACAAAATTGTGTCATGTTTTAGGCCAACTTATCAGCACAAGTGAAATAAGTCATCCTAACTAAAAATTAATTTTAGTCAAACATATGGTCTATATAGACTCATTATAGCTAAGTTATATATGGGCCACAAATTTTCTGATTGGAAATGTCTACTAAATGTATATTTTATACCACTATGGGTCTAATTACCAAAATTAAAAAAAACAGGATGTTTCAACAATTCCTACTCTTATAAATAACATTTTTTTTAAATGTAAAAATACCCTTTTATAGATCTATAATTGAATTTTTCAAAATATATATGTTTTAATATGTTAATTTAGTTTTTATATTTTATATTTTATTTTTATTGAAAGTAGGTCATCAACACAAAAATATAAAGTTGACTATCTTGTCAAGGAAAAATACTAGAATTTATTTTAAAATTTTGAAAAAAAATATGATGCAATAGAGAAAAGAATCTATGTCAAGATGATATGATTATTTTCTAATTTGGATAAATAGTTAATAAAAATGGTGGCGGTATTTGGAAAGAGTTATATTTCAGCACACACAAATTTTTCAAATTTATTAAAAAATATATCTATAAAAATTAGTAAAAAATATATCCATGCACTAAAGTTTCAAGTTATCAATATAAACAAAAAAATTAAAGAAAAAAAGGTAAAATTTACTAAAAAAGTGTGGCGGCTTGTGTAACTTCAATTGAACAACATTTTATCAGCAACTAAATTATAGTGCTTACTTTATAAAAAACTACATTGAAATATTTTTTTTATTTTTTACTAAAATTAAAAGCATAAAATAGACAAAAGAATATAAATTTTATTACTTTACAAAAAAAAAATCTTATTTTTCATGCAAATGTTGCATCATGTGCATTTAGATACATTTACATTCTTTTCTACATTAGATTAATTTTTGTTACAATATTTAGCATTTCTTTTCTCAAATTAGAAAAAAAAAAATCTTGTTGGAGAAAGTGGGTCAACTATGTTAGATTGCTTTGTATAAGACTTTCAAGTCTTTGATGAGTACTTTAGTAGTGATGAATTTGATGTGTTAGATGAATCCCTTCATGACTTCATATTAATTAAATCATCCTCTAAATCTCCAAAACACTCATCCAACTCATAAAGACACTGTGATGCATGCCAATCCCCTTTTTGAAGCTTTACCTCCTATCCCTTTTTTAGACAATTTTGCAATACAAGAATTTGATAGGTTGAAAATCCTCTTTATTAAAAATTATCTTATTTTTGTTTCAATACCCTCCTTCTATAGCTTTGGTACATGAAGAAGATAGCATTGTCACTTCCTTCAATAATCTTTCTCATAGAAATTAAGCATTGAAGAATGATAACTCATCTCTCAAAAATAAACTCCCTCATCACAATACTTTAGTACAAGAGGAACACATGACTTAGATCATAATAGAAAAAATCTTGACACTTTGATGGACATAGAGGCCCATTCCTCTCCAAGGGACTATTTTTCTAATGAATACATTTCAAAGCAACATCTTGATGCTTATTTTCTTGAAGAATGTCTCACAACATTATCTTAAGAATAGATAAATGTAGTGCCCCTCCATGATTCATACTCTATGACGGTTATGATAGATTCTGGTAGACTCTTTCCATGACTTGATACTTCATATTTTTATAGTGGAGACATTCTAATATTTATGATGATGATTTTATGTTTAGGGTTACTTGATGATGGTAGGATTTACTATTTGATAAGTTGGCTCAATCCAATCGCCAATCCATATGCGGACCTAAACAGATTGATAAGAATCTTCCCACATGTCGGCTCAATGACCTCGAACACAAAAAAAATCACTGAAACCATCCCAAACATTTCACACCAAATGTTACAACAAAATAAATTTGTTCTTCTTGAATTATTGGTTATTGAACCTTCTATCTTGCACGAGAGTCAATGTTGAATACTATAATTGTGAAATAAGATTCCTCAAACATCCAAACAACTAATTCTATCACCGCAATTAAAACTAAGCAACAAAAATGGAGATTTACACAATGTACTCATACTTTGTCGGATACTGTATTCTGGACCTTCTAGACTTAAGCATAAATCAATGACAAACTTCTCAAAATTTTGGTAGATCACTTCTACATATACCAGATAGAATTTCTAATCTAGGTTGCCATCAATGACAACCTCAGAACAATATCTATGCACAAATCTTCATCGGTACAGTGTCTCTTGCCAACAATCTCCCCCTTTGGCATTGATGGAAACACTTGATGAAAAATGACATTGTCACTGCAAAACTTCAAAATTCAAAACTCAAGAAGCTCAATAAGCTCTCCCTAAGAATATGCACCATTTTTCATTCCTCTCTCTCCCCCTTTGACACCAATGCCAAAGATAGGAATCTACCAAAATTTATGTACAAGGGAATACTCAATATCTTACATGAATTTAAATATATTGGCAAAAATGGTCTTTAGAGATTGTGGGTGATCGTCCCAACGCTTCTTCAAATTCTCCAAAATATTTATCAGAACACTAAACAAATAGGCATGCATTTATGATCATTTATGATCTACCAGAATACTCTTATTCAGAGCATTCATAGCATCCTATTGACTGCTCAGTAAGGTTTCCAACCAGAGAGTTATCAAATTCCAAATTTCTCCCACTTTACCAATTTTTCTATCCTTTTACTGATTAAGGATCTTGATTTTGTCTAGTAGAGCCATCACTTGTGCTTCATTGTAACTAGCAAAAAGTGATTGAGGGGCATAAGATTGATATATGCCAGCTAACTTCTCTTCACACTCCTTTATCTGCTTATCAATTTCAACTGTAAACTTGGGTAGAATAAGACATGATTTATATATTTTACTGCCTTCATCTAGTGCTTCCTGTATAGATTTTAAACCAGTAGTCAAGCTAACCCTATCATCTTCAACCATCTTCAAAATTATTCTTAATCTCATAGCATTAAATTGACTCAAAACCCTTGCATTAGTTGCTTTCTCTAAGGATACAAAATGATAATCAACTGCTTTTAGCATACTCCTTAGCTTATTGAAGGGTGATTTTGCAGTGTCTTGGTTAAAAGATGGCAAAATATTCTCCAACACATCTTTCGACATGGATATTATCTCTTTGTCCTCAGAGTGATACTTCAATAAGTCCTCATTGACTTTGGCTTCTGAAAGAACTGCAAGATTAAGTGCTTGAACCAGAGATAATGACCTGAGATCAATAGGTCCTTTGGTTAGATCATCAGAGTCAGTGATTATTTGCTTACCCTTGTCCACATTCATAGTGTCTCTTGCCACTAAGACCTGTTCAATCTTGTCTCCATCTATCTCCTTCTTTGCATCTTCTTCCTTCTCCATATCTTCAGCTTTCTCAGCATCCTCTCCCTTCTTATCTCCAACCTTCGTAGCCGCTTTCTCAAATTCTACATTTATCACCAGAGGAGTCTGATCAGCTTCACCGGAGTCAGTAACCTTTTGATTATCAACAATATCATCTCCAATTATGTCTTTCTCATTTATTTCCACATCTGGAGCATAGGTATCATCTTGTACTTGTACTTCTAGAGGGGTGTCATCTTTTGCCGGATTAACTTTATATTTATGCTCTTCCAAAAATTGTTTCAAAATTGTTCATGTCTCCTTGGCTACTTCATCTATTTTATCGAGCATGATTTTGTTAACTCTCTTTTTGCTTCTAAATTTCTCCTTCACAAATTAAAGTAATCTATCAACTTCATCTTTAGAAATCACCAAACACAAATTAACTAATACATATTCTTTTATTCTTTCATCCTCCAGACTATCTGTATGCCTTCTGGCATCCAAAATTTCATACTTAATGGGTTTTGAGATGCTTATCGCTAGTTGATTTAGTATTAGTTTTAGTGCTTCGGAAGTTGATTTGATCAAGTTATGTGTTCCAATGCATGGTTTGTATTTTTCTTTGGCATTGATGTCAAAAGGGGAGAAGAACATGTGAAAAAACCAAGAAATATTTTTAGAGTTGTTTGTCTAAGGGGGAGTTGATCCTTGTGATTTTGAGGGATATTATTGGATGTTGTTTTATTTGTTTGCATTGAGTTTTTTTCACATTCACATATTTCCATTAGTGCCAAAGGGGGAGATTCTTGGATATTAGAGTTGTTGGAATATGTTGTTGTCATTGATGTCAACATATTCCTGTGTTGTAGAGAATTGGTTTCTTGCAGTGAGTTGAGCTAGTTTTGTTGTAGATGTGATGAAGAGCCCTTCTCACACCCAATGGAAAGCCCAACAAGGTGTAGTTGGTTCCTTCAATTAATGGTAAGGACCCTACAAACAAGGACTCCATTGGTTCACTTCCTCTCATGTAGCCTAGCCTACTCAAGATGAGCAAAAGGCTTCACCATACCCAACATGTCTCACCGGTGACTCCTACTCTTTACGGCTTTGTATTTGATTAATTCAAGACACCTATGAACATCTCCAAGAATTGGTTTAGGATCTAGACACCCCTGCTCTATACTAAATTTACAAACCTACTCCTTGCTAGTAGCCCTATTTGGCGATTGTTTGGCCCTTAACCCCAGAATATTGAACATAATTAGTCAACCTATTTACCTTTTCAGATACCCTTTATGGATTTGTACCTAACCCCAAAAGGAATTGGCAAGATTTGCAATATACGAGCTTGAACCCTATGGGAGCCTAGAGACCTAATTAGGGTGATTAGGCCTAATTTACAAAGAAACACCAAAGTCCGGTATCTCAATCAAAAAAATGACTTTATGAGAATGTTGGGAGTTGTGATTAACCTCTAATTCCAATTTTTCACACCTGGAAGCCACCGCTAGCAGCTTTTAGGATGACTGTCCTAAATTAGCCTATGGTAGTCACATAGAGATGCCTACCTAGGTCTGGCTCATTCTCCTTCCAACCGAGTCTTCCCTGCAAAAAACCAAAAGAAACTTAAAAAATAGAGGCCAATATTTCATTCCACCAAAGGAGAATAATTCTTTATGTGTGGGGTGCAAGATATGGCCGTTTGTATGCAAAACCCTAGCCAAACCCTCACTTTCTGGGTTGTAGTGAGAAAAATGAAGGGTTCTCACTCCTCACAGAAGACCTAGACCTCAAACCACTTCCAAATAAAAGGTATTTAATCCCTCCATCTACTCCATTAATTTTATGGTCAGCACCAATCCGTACTATGACGTACAACCTCTACAAACACTGAATTACTGGGAAAATGACTCAATTTTAATGTCTTATTGTTTTAAACCTTCAATCTACAATCTCTCCTACATTGGAAATTATGTCCACAAGGTTTATATCCTTCTCCAATAGTTACCAACTGATTTTTAATAGGTTGGAGCCGTTGGGTAACTAAGATTTGAAAAGTTGCACTTTTGCTTGCAAAAGTTGCATTTTTCAAAAGTTGCATTTTTGCACTTTTTGCAAAATGTTGTCAACTGACCCAATTTTGGGATCCACGCAACATGGATCAACTAAAAATCATATACTCATTCTAAAATCCTATAAAATATTATAAAAAAAATATCCTATGACCCCTATTTACCAAATTGTCCAAATTGGCTTATTAGGATGCCTAATTTGTGACATTGGCTTACATGGTAGGGTCTTTATTCAATACATGATAATTGCATAAACAAAAGGCATTCAAAATGAACCTAAGGTCCTACTCTCCATCATAATATTCATGATTGTCTTGTAGAGGAGGTGCTCTTGCACCATACTCCTTGGGAGAAGAGATCTTAAGCCCACTTGAGATCAGAGTTTTGAGATTTGCACCACGATTTGAAATCTAGTTTTCTGTCATCCATATTGCTTCAAAGTCTATTTTATCCTGCCAAGCCACCAAATACTCCTTGTATTCCTTTTTCCTTATCTTCTTTGAGACTCTAGTGTCTATAATCTTTCTCAACTTTGGTGGATCATGTTTTGGAATATCATCATCTGATGCAACCTACATTTGTTCCTCTTCTTCATTACCATTGCTTTTGTAAGGTGTTAGATCACACACATTGAAAATGGGTGACAATACAAGATTAGGAGGAAGTTGGATTTCATAGGCATTCTATCCACATTGCTTCACAATCTGACATGGTCCAATCTTCCTTTGCATGAGCTTTGTGTTCTTACATTTTGGAAGTCTTTCCTTCTTTAGGTGTACCCATACCAAGTCCCCAACATCAAACTGTACATCCCTCTTTTTCTTGACAGCATAGGCCTTGTACTTCTTTGTAGTTTGTTGGAGATGAGACTTGACTTGATCATGTACCTCTTTGATAGTTCCTACAAATGCTTCACCATCTGCACTAATGGCTTCTTCCTTAGGCAACTCCCTCAACTCTAACACACCCCTTCGGTGAATGCCATACACAATCTGAAAAGGAGATTTACCAGTGCTTCTATTTATGGTATCATTGTATGAGAACTCTGCTTGTGATAGTATGTTATCCCATTTCTCTCCATGTCTTGTCAAGCATCTTAATAGGTTTCCCAAGGACCTATTGACAACTTCAGTTTGTCCATCCGTTTGGGGATGGTAGGCTGATGAGAAAGCTATGTTAGTTCCCAAATTCTTCCATAGAGTCCTCAAAAAATTTCTTATGAACTTCACATCCCTATCTGAAACTATGGTTAGAGGTAACCCATGTATCCTGACTATCTCTTTGAAAAACAAATCTGCAACATATGAGGCATCATAAGAAGTTTGGCATGGCAAGAAGTGAGCCATTTTACTAAATCTTTCCACCACTACAAAAACACTATCATATCCCCTCCTTGTCCTAAGTAGACCCAACACATAATCCATGCTTATGCTTTCCCATGGCCTAGAAGGAATGGTTAAAGGCTGGTACAAACCTACATTGGTGGATTTCCATTTGGCTTTCTGACAGATTACACATGTTTCTACAAACTTCCTTACATCTGCCTGCAACTTAGGCCAGTGGTAGTGTCTTTTCACAAGGTCAAGTGTCTTGTCAAGGCCAAAATGAACTGCCATTGCTCCACAATGTTTCTCCCTAATAATATTCACTCTCATTGAATACTTAGGAATGCATAATTGTCCACCCTTGAATAGCAAACCCTCTTGAATAAAAAATTCAGAAAACTCAACATGATACCTCTCACTAAAAGACTCACATACCTTGTAGATCTCTCCAAAGTCTTCATCAACATCATACATGTTCTTCAAAGAGTTAATACCAACACTTTCCATCTTGATTTGATTGATGGTTAAGACCCTCCTACTTAAGGCATCTACAACTTTGTTCTTGACCCCCTTTTTGTGCTTGAGGGTGAAGGTGAATGCTTGTAGGGTCTCCACCCACTTCATGTGCTAGTGATTCAACTTTTCTTGACTGATTATGAAGCTTAGAGCCTAATTGTCAGTGAAAACTATGAACTCCTTGGGCAATAAATAGTGCCTCCACTTCTTCAATGACTGGACTAGAGCATACATCTCCAAATCATATGATGAGTATCTCCTCTTGGAATCATTTAGTTTTTCACTAACAAAGGCAATTGGCCTTCCTTCTTGATTGAGTACTATCCCAATAACCATGTGGATTGCATCACATTCTACCTGGAATATCTTGTTGAAGTCTTGTAGGGCAAGGACTGGTTGTTCTACAACTTTCTTCTTCAAGGTCTCAAAAGAGTAATCTGCCTCCTTGGTCCAAGTGAACCTGCACTTTTGTCCTGCTTTAATGGTGTCAATCTTTGGTGCAAAAACATGACTAAATCCTCTTATAAACTTCCTATAAAAAGTTGCTAAGCCATGGAAGCTCCGGACATCATTTATAGTTTTAGGTGTTGGCCAAGATAGGGTAGCACTTACCTTCTCCTGGTCCATTTTCAACTCACCTTGTGAGATTACAAAACCCAAATAGATGATCTCCTCTTGCATGAACAAACACTTATCCAAATTTATCATTAGCTGCTCTTCATTTAACCTCTTGAGGACCATATCTACATGTTTGAGGTCCTCTTCCTTGTTGTGACTAAAGATTGGGATATCATCAAGACATACTATTACAAACTTGCCTATAAACTCCACCAAGACCTCATTCATCAACCTCCTAAAGGTACTAGGGGAATTGGACAACCCAAAAGGCATGACTTTCCACTCATACAACCCCTCATTGGTTTTAAAAGTTGTTTTCCATTCATCACTTGACCTTATTCTAATCTGGTGGTATCCACTTTTTAGATCCATTTTGGTGGAAATTTTTGCACTTCCCAAGCAATCAAGTAAATCCTCTATCCTAGGGATTGGGAACTTATACCTTATAGTTATCTTGTTGATGGCTCTTGAGTCTATGCATAGGCTCCTATAGGGTTCAGACCTGTAGATTGTAGATCTTGCCAATTCCTTTTGGGATTAGGTACAACTCCATAAAGGGTATCTGAAAAAGCTGCTAGCGGTGGCTTCTAGGTGTACAAACCTGGAATTAGAGGTTACTCACAACCCCCAACATGCTCATAAAGTCAATTTTTTGATCGAGATACCGAACTTTGGTGTTTCTTTGTAAATTAGGCCTAATCACCCTAATTAGGTCTCTAGGCTCCCATAGGGTTTAGGCCTGTAGATTGCATAGACTCAAGAGCCATCAACAAGATAATTATAAGGTATAAGGTACCTTCATGGTGGTTACTGCTCTCCTCATCATCAGAGCCTCTCCTCTTTCAGGGTAGCCATAGCTATTAAGAGCATTCACAGTTTGATAGGTGCTTGCACCAAGTTGCTCCTCCTCTCTCCCATGGAGCTTGTAGCTTTCTCTGGACACCTATTGGCTATGTGTAGCATCCTAAAATTATGACACTTGCAATTTTGACCGCATTTGGGTCTTCATGATGGCGATGCAACATTGAACCTGAATGGAGACCCCAAAACTTGTTCATGACATCAAAGACTGCATTTTTCAGCACCCTGCCCTGATCCTCCTTGCACCCTGTTGTCCCTGGAGGTGGGACCATGGCGCCCAGTGCCCTGGTCCTTTAGGACTAGGATGCCTAGCGCCTTGGTCCCCCAGGACCATGGCGCCTAGCGCCGTGGTCCCTGGCCCTATTTTGGGCCCGGTCTCTTATGGGGCTTCGGGTCTTTTAGTTTGCAAATTGGAAAATAATCTTCCCAGGTTGGCCTAAGGTCGGAAAAAATCAGTCTTTTAACCCTAATTGACAAGTATATAAACTACATTTCCTCTCCCATTTTGGTAGATGGAAAAAAGGCAGAAGCGATATTCAAACATTCAAACATTCAAGCATTCAAGCATTCAAGCATTCCTTCAAGCAATTGATCATTCTAAGTCTCCATTCAAGGCTAAGTGTTGCATTCAAGACAAGGATTCAAGCATTGAAGAGGAGATCACATACAACATACAACATACAACAACAATTACACCTTCGCATGTAAGAATACAAACATTCTTACAACAAGGTTGCAGGTACGCGGCTGTAATTGAAGATCTCGAATCCTTGTGCAGAGACGAACAGATCCCCCTTCGTTTCGCGGATTTTTCGGAGGACCGTGTGCACGCCGGGCGCCATCGTCCCATCAACTTTCGCTCAAATTTGTAGGACAGCATCGTCTCGACATTTTACTGCTAATTCCAGGTCCGCAGCTTCATCCTATATTCCTATCTCTATTTATAAGTGAATCTTTCTCACTTTTTATGCATTCCTAGCTTAATCCTTCTATCTACATTCTTTACAAAAGAGGGTAGCCTTGCTGTCTTAACCCTTGAAACTCATTTAGAATCCAATCTTGCATTGTGTGGGATTGGATCTTGTGGGTTTCAACCCCTCTTTTGAATGTAAAGTCTCCCCTAAGTGAAAACCGTCAATCCTAAGTGACCCCCTTTCCCCTTGGAGTGGTGGGGGGAACACTTAGGGTTCGCTCACGATTTTCCACTTTACATTTTGGTGAACCTGACGTGAACATCATTTCTAATTATTCATGGCTAGATCTGAAAATTGGATGCCTTGATTACATTTCCATGTTTGATATTTTGCAAATTTTAGAGGTTGATTGCATAAAAACCCTAAATTTTCTTTTTAGTAATTGAGCTTGCAAAATGTTTAATGGTTAATTCTTGTTTCAGATCTACCCTTCTATTACAAATTGTCAATTCACATTTGTGCTTTAATTCTGAAAATTAAGTGGTTAAGTGTCAAAACCCTAATTTTTAAAACCCTCTTGATTCAACCTTTGACTGATAATTTCACTGATCAAAACATCTCCAAATCAGCTGTAACTTTGGATTCCGCAACAAAATCATAATATCTTTCATCACTGAAAATTTGGAAAAAAGTTGCAAGGACCGTGTGCACCCTGAGTGCCATCGTCACCGACATTTTTTCTGAAATTTCGGGAGCTAGATCTTACTATATTTTTCTGCTAAAATCCAGAATTTTGGCTGATTTTATCAATTACAACACTTTCAAAATTAAAGTCAAAGTTGGTCTAGTGATTGCTTGGATTAAGGCTTCTAATCATTCAAAAATCGTTGAAATTGAAATTTTGTGTCAAAAATTGTGTTCTTACTGTCCTAAATCTGAAAAGTGTGTCGGCATTCATTTGAAATTTCAGTGCTTTATTCAAATTCTTGCAATTTGTGACTTTTGAAATAAAATGTTTAATTGCAACAACTTTGATTTCCGCTTTCAAAATTGAATTTTGCGTGAAATTGAGTCAACTTTTAAATTTCAAAACTTGCATTGCTTTTGGTATTCCCTCTAAAATCATAAAATTCAAAGTTTCAGTTTCCATCTCTTTTTCAAAATTCAAATTTTGCATTTTTCAACAATCTGGGTAGGGTTCAATTTTGAGATTGCAACTTTAATTTGGCCTATCTACAGATCGTAAAATCACTCAATTTTATCAGATTAGCTTTAAAATCATCATAACTTTCATCCCTGAAAATTTTGAAAAAAGTTGCGAGGACCGTGTGCACTCCGAGTGCCACGGTCCCTGACATTTTTTCTGAAATTTTGGGAGATTGTCGTGATTGCATTTAACAACCTAAATCTAGAAGATTGGTTGATTTTACTGAAATTTGCTACCTCTAAATTCAAAATCTTCTCTCCCTCTCTAGTGCATGAGTTTTACAACAAAAAGCCCTACTTACACTATTCCCGTTAGATGAAGCCTTAGAATTAAGTCTTTCCAAGGTTTAATTACTGAGGAGATGGAACCTAATTTGAATGGCCTTTTTAACGAGGACACGGGTAATTCCTCTAATCCTCTTAATGATGAAGAAGCTCTCCATGAGGTTTCTATAGAACAACTTTCAAAATTGGATAACCAATTTGATGATTTTCAGCAATGGATGTCTCATGAGTATCCCGATAGTCAAGCTCTTTCATTAATTGAGGGTCTAAAACGTATGGTTCAAAGTGATAAAAATGGAATTGATATTTTGCATGGTATTGCACACATTGTGGATTTGAATGTGATGCCTATGAAGAGTTGTGTTGAAACTTTAGGTTATACACAACCTCCCACTCAAGTTAATCATTCTATTCCTTTGACAACCTCTATTGCTAGCATACCTACTTTTACATCAAACATAATGACTACTTCTATACAAGACATTCCACCTATGATTACCAGTCATGGGGGCAATCCTTCTTCTTCAATTAACCCTCTTCCTTCATTTAATCCGACTTCTTTATTCATTCCTTCAATGAGTGTTCCTATTACATCTCCACAAATGAACCTGGCGCAAGGGGGCAATTCATTTAACCATTCCATTCCTCCTTGTAGTGCTCCTCTTTTCCAATCCTCTCCTATGACTAACTATCATAGTGTCCTCCCACCTTACTCTCAATCAATAGCTTCTTTCAATAACATAATACCTCCATCTCAATCTAACACGTCTAATATGAATTCTTCGACTGAAGCGACCACTAACAATCTTGCACAAACTCTCTCTTCTTTACAGCAACAAATTGCCTCTATGAATCAATCTAAGTTTAGTGTGCCCACATTTGATGTTGCGAGCCCACTTTCTCTTGACATTGTTCAAGCTATTCCTCCTAAACATGTTGAAATCCCGCATTTGGAGCTTTATAATGGTAAAGGTGATCCTCTAACACATGTTAAGACTTTTCAAACAATATGTACCGATTTTGCTTATGACCAAAGGTTGGTTGCAAAACTGTTTACTAGGACATTAAGAGATAAAGCCCTACAATGGTATTGCTCGTTGCCTTCTTATTCTATTACTTCTTTCGAACAACTTGCAAATGCTTTTATTCAACAATTTCAAAACAATATAAGTCCTAAAGTTACTTTGATTGATTTAATGCATTGTAAACAAGGTGTTAAAGAAAAAGTGACTGATTTCATTGGTAGATATAAGCATTTGTATGCTCAAATCTCTTTTCCAGTGCCTGACAATGATATTCAAAGAATCTTTATTTCTAATTTACAAAAAGATATTAGAGAAAAACTTCTGTTTTCTGAGTTTACTTCTTTCCAATAGTTGTGTGAAACTCTTCACAATTATCAACTGACTGTGAGTCAAATGGAACAAGCAAATCCTATGGCTCCAAGTGATAAGGGTGATAGTAGTCAACAACCATTTGGAAAGTTTAAACCAAACAGAGAGTCTGTTAAATTCAATGAAAACATCATCAACCACAATGTGAATACAGCATCAGGTGTGCCTCCTATTTCTAAGTTTTTCAAGAAAGAAAGAAAGTTTACTCCTTTGAATGAATCATTGCATAGTATTATGAATAAATTATTGGAACAAAATGTGCTTACTCTTCCTCCTATAAGGAAAATCGATCCTACAAAGATTAATTCACCCTATTTTGATAACAAATCTTTTTGTCAATTTCATCGTCAACCTGGGCATGATACTGAAAAATGTTTTGCTTTAAAGGGTAAAATTCAAGATTTGATTGATAATAATACTATCTCTATTTCAGGAGTGAATGATAAAGGCAATACATCTGTAGCTCCTCCTAACCAAAATCTTAAGATTTTTACTGATCCATTACCTTCTCATACCTCTAATGCGATTGAGGCTAATGATTCCTCTTTCTCATCTGATGGTCTTGCGTCTATGACTTTGAATGTGATTAACTTTGTAGAGCAGTAGGAAAACCCTAAAGAACCTTCCATCACATTTGATTCTAGTGAAACTATTAGGGCACCTGATGGTCCTTTATACATAGTTGCAAAAGTCAAGAATACACCTTGCCGTGGAGTGCTTATTGATCCTGGTTGCATGGTTAATGTTATTACTAAAGAATTTCTTTTTACTTTGCAATTGAATCAAGTGATCTATGACAAAACAGATGTGATTGTGAAATTATTTGATGCATTTTCTTCTCCTGCAATTGGTTCTATTACATTACCTATTGAAGTTCATAACAAATCCCTTGATGTGAACTTTGCTATTATTCCTTCTTCCGAACAATTTCGTGTGAAGCTTGGCTATCCTTGGCTATCTTCCATGAAAGCTATTGCTTCTCCTATTCATAAGTGTTTGAAATTTCCCCATAATGGTGAAGTTGTTACTGTCAATCATAGTCTCTTTAAACCAGCTGAAAGAACTTCTAGCGTTCCTATTGATTATTTTTGGCCTAAACAATTCCAATCTCTTCCACCGCGAAGTGATCATCTTTTCAAATCTTATCAAAAGTGGAAAAAAGATATGATCCTATCTCTAAGTGAACCTAGAACACCCAAACTTGATATTCCTATCGTTCTTGAGAAGGAAGTTCTTCCTTTGAAAGATAAAACTAATGTCTTTCCTCAAGAAGATTCCCAACCCATTCCTATGGATGTGACTATGTCTATGTCTAATAAACTTTCTAAAAGTAGGCCTATACCTCCTCGTCATGATGGACTTGGTCTCCTTCCTAAACCAAATATTCCTCCTTTATATGAAGCAGTTCCTCCTCCTTCCTCTTCTCCTATTATTCAGCCTAAGAGACCACAACCTAAACACCCAAGTGATAAGGATGAGAACATTCCTCCTCCTCAATCTTCTCCACTTCCTACTAAGACTAGATGAAATCGTTCTGCACGTGAACGTTGACGAAAGCATCGTCTTAGAGCTCAGGTAGCTACTTCTCAAACTTTGCAATCCCCAAAAACACCTTCAACAAACATTATTCCATTTTTTCCAAAATCTCCTAAACATAAGATGCATGATGGTCTTGATCCTGTGCAAGTTAAAGATCTTATTTTTATAAATCTTGATGATGATATAGATGAAAATGTTATTCATGATGAAAATGTTACTTCTCTTGCTTCTGATAGTGAATATGAATATGTTGATGTTGATAGCCATTTATCTAACGAATTTTCTAAAGCACTTATCCTAGCTCCTAGACAAGAACAACGTGGCTTGGAACATAAACATAGCCCTTGTTTGGATCTTGTGATAGCTCCATCTGCTGTGTTGGATGTTCCTCCTCTAGCGTGTTCCCTACCTTCCCAAAATATTGATCAGCAAGATCGGGGGTAGATGACGTGCTAGACTAGTTTCATTAGCATAGCAGATTCTCTCCTCCTCTCTTTCTTTTGTTACTTCTTCTATGTGTTATTTTCATTCTTCTATTTGTTGTCCTTAGTGTTGTCTACTTGAGGACGATGCAAAGCATTGAGATCTCTTTTGGTCTCTCTCATGTTGACTCAAAAGACACATGTGTTCCCTTCTTCTAAGTGACCTTCCTTGATTGGGGAATGAAGAACAATTATGCATACATACATATGATATACATGAATTATCATACAGCATACTGACCCCAAGGAAAGTGAAGTCACCTCGTGCTTTGTGTTTTGTGTCTATTATCCTTGGGTTTATCTCACACTTGGGGGCTAAATCTTTGTGATAACGTGCTCCTTTCCCTTCTCATTTCTTATGTGTATCACTACCTTAAAGCAATCACCCCCATTGAGGCATGTGCGATCACTTTAATGTAGGGGGGCATACACCCCGTCTATCCCTTCAGGATACTTGAAAATTTCTTGGTGAACTTAGCTTTGGCTTGAAAATTTTTGGTATTTTTCTTGCATGACTCATAGTGAGGGAACCTTACTACTGACAGTCATGGTTCTCCCTCATGATCTTCCCTTTTACTTTGTCAATCGAAGTCATAAGATCCTTAGTCCACTGGGGGCTTGGTGTATCTTGCCTCCTTGACGTGGTGAAAGTTTTTCAATGTTGTTTCCTTGTACTTTACCGGAAGTATGAGCGTACGCTTATACTCCCGCTAAAGTGGGGGCTAAATGTAGCGTCCTAAAATTGTGACACTTGCAATTTCGACCGCATTTGGGTCTTCATGATGGCGATGCAACACTGAACCTGAATGGAGACCCCGAAACTTGTTCATGACATCAAAAACTGCATTTTTCAGCACCCTGCCCTGATCCTCCTTGCACCCTGTTGTCCCTGGAGGTGGGACCATGGCACCCATTGCCCTGGTCCTTCAGGACTAGGGTGCCCAATGCCCTGGTCCCCCAGGACCATGGCGCCCAGCGCCGTGGTCCCTGGCCCTATTTTGGGCCTGGTCTCTTATGGGGCTTCGGGTCTTTTAGTTTGCAAATTGGAAAATAATCTTCCCAGGTCGGCCTAAGGTCAGAAAAAATTAGTCTTTTAACCCTAATTGACAAGTATATAAACTACATTTCCTCTCCCATTTTGGTAGATGGAAAAAAGGCAGAAGCAATATTCAAACATTCAAACATTCAAGCATTCAAGCATTCAAGCATTCAAGCATTCCTTCAAGCAATTGATCATTCTAAGTCTCCATTCAAGGCTAAGTGTTGCATTCAAGACAAGGATTCAACCATTGAAGAGGAGATCACATACAACATACAACATACAACAACAATTACACCTTCACATGTAAGAATACAAACATTCTTACAACAAGGTTGCAGGTACGCAGCTGTAATTGAAGATCTGGAATCCTTGTGCAGAGACGAACAGATCCCGCTTCGTTTCGTGGATTTTTTGGAGGACCATGTGCACGCTGGGTGCCATTGTCCCGTCAACTTTCACTCAAATTTGCAGGACAGCATCGTCTTGACATTTTACTGCTAATTCCAAGTCCGCAGCTTCATCCTATATTCCTATCTCTGTTTATAAGTGAATCTTTCTCACTTTTTATGCATTCCTAGCTTAATCCTTCTATCTACATTCTTTACAAAAGAGGGTAGCCTTGCTGTCTTAACCCTTGAAACTCATTTAGAATCCAATCTTGCATTGTGTGGGATTGGATCTTGTGGGTTTCGACTCCTCTTTTGAATGTAAGGTCTCCCCTAAGTGAAAATCGTCAATCCTAAGTGACCCCCTTTCCCCTTGGAGTGGTGGGGGGAACACTTAGGGTTCGCTCACGATTTTCCGCTTTACACTATGTTCCCCTCTTGATTGTATTTGTAGCATCTAGGAGGTCCTCTGCCTTGGGATCTTCCTCTAGAGGGTGGTCTCCTAACCCTAAAGTTCCCTCTTTGATTGTAGTCTCCTCCTTGGTTATAACTACTCTCTCCTCTACTACCTTCTTGGCTAGACTCACCTTGATATCCAAATCCATTTCCTCTACCTTTGAAAGGGCCTCTTCCCCCTCTTTGTCGTCTCCCTTTGCCTCTACTATTTTTCTCCCATATTCTCTTTAACTTCTCCTCCACCATAAGTGCCAATTGAAAACACTTTTGGACTATCTACAGGGTGTGGAGATTTAAATCTTCTTGGATGGTAAACCTCAGCCCATTGAGGTATCTCACCACCTTTTCATCCTCACTCTCCTTTAACTTTGTCCTTACACACAAATTCATGAATTATTCTATATAGGAGCTCACATCCATCTCCTTTTGCTTCAAG
The DNA here is from genome assembly GCF_030272615.1 of Cryptomeria japonica. Lineage (NCBI taxonomy): Eukaryota > Viridiplantae > Streptophyta > Pinopsida > Cupressales > Cupressaceae > Cryptomeria > Cryptomeria japonica. The sequence continues at coordinate 679,496,906 of NC_081413.1, forward strand.
TTTTGTCTTCTCTTGTGCAGTTGGACATTATAGTCCACTGGAACATAGGCTTCCTTCACCAAAGCCATCATCTTCTTCCAAGTAGCAACCCTTCTCTTACCTTATTTCACCCTCTCATCTTGGATGAAAGTCCACCAAGTTAGTGTATCCCCTTTAATTTTGGATTGGGCCATCTTCACCCTTTGGTGTTCTGGTATGTCTTCACTTTCAAAGAAATTGTCTAAGGAGTCCATCCACTCCACCACTATATCAGGTTCCATCTTACCTGCAAACACTGGCATATCCAACTTCACATCCATTGTTCTTCTTTCCATGGACTTGAGGACATTCATCAAGGGTCTCTGGTCTACACGAACCTCTAGCTCTTCCTACCAAGGGGTCTCCACTTTATCCCCTTCTTTGTCTCGTCTAGAGTCTCTCTCCCCCCTCTCCACTTTGCCATTCAATTGGTCCATCTCATTTCTCAAGGCCTAATTCTCAGCCTTGAATTCCTTACTCTCTGCCATCTGCTTCTTCACCAAGACAACCAACTTAGCATTGGTCATCCTTGATGGGAGATCTTGGGATCCCTCTTCTTTTGACATCTTGTCTTCTACACCAGTCCAAAGTGCACTCATAAGCTCTGATACCACTTGATGAAGAGCCCTTCTCACACCCAATGGAAAGGCCAACAAGGTATAGTTTGATCCTTCAATTAATGGTAAGGACCCTACAAAGGACTCCACACCTTATAGGTTTGGTTCACTTCCTCTCATCTAGCCTAGCCTACTCAAGATGAGCAAAAGGCTTCACCATACCCAACATGTCTCATTGTTGACTCCTGCTCTTTGGAGTTTTGGATTTGATTCATTCAAGACACCTATGAACATCTCCAAGATTTGGTTTAGGATCTAGACACCCCTTATCTATACTTCCTTTACAAACCTACTCCTTGCTAGTAGCCCTATTTGGTGATTGTTTGGCCCTTAAATCCAAAATATTGAACACAATCGATCAACATATTTACCTTTTCAGATACCCTTTATGGAGTTGTACCTAATCCCAAAAGGAATTGGCAAGATCTGTAATCTACGAGTCTGAACCCTATGGGATCCTAGAGACCTAATTAGGGCGATTAGGCCTAATTTACAAAGCAACACCAAAGTCTGGTATCTCAATCAAAAAAATTACTTTATGATCATGTTGGTGGTTGTGAGTAACCTCTAATTCTAGGGTTGCATTCCTAGAAGCCACCGCTAGCAGCTTTTAGGATGATTGTCCTAAATTAGCCTAAGGTAGTCACATAGAGATGCCTACCTAGGTCTGGCTCATTCTCCTTCCAATCGAGTCTTCCCTGCAAAAAAAAAAAAAAAAAATCTTAAATTAAATAGGCCAATATTTCATTCCACCAAAGGAGAATAATTCTAGATGGGTGGGGTGCAAGATATGACCATTTTTATGCAAAACCCTAGCCAAACCCTCACTTTCTGGGTCACAATCAACAAAACGAAGGTTCTCACTCCTCGTAGAAGATATAGACCTCAAACCAAAAAAAAATAAAAGGTAGTTCTTCCCTCCATCTACTCCATTAATGTTTTGATCAGCACCAATCCGTACTATGACTTACAACCTCTGCAAAAATCAAATTTTTGGGAAAATGACTTAAAATTAATGTCTTATTGTTTCAAACCTTCAATCTGCAATCTGTCCAAACTTGGGAATCATGTACACAAGGTTTATATCCTTCTCCAATGGTTACCAATTGAGTTTGAAGAGGTTGGAGCCATTGGGTAACTAAGATTTGAAAAGTTTGCATTTTTCAAAATTTGCATTTTTGCACTTTTTGCAAAATGTTGTCATCTGACCCAATTTTGGGATCCACCCAACATGGATCAACCAAACATCATATACTCATCCTAAAATCCTAAAAAACATTAAAAACAAACCTCTTATGATACCTATTTACCAAATTGTCCAAATTGGCTTATCGGGATGCCTAATTTGTGACATTGGCTTACATGGTGGGGTCTTTATTCAATACATGAAAATTGCATAAACAAAAGGCATTCAAAATGACCCTAAGGTCCTACTCTCCATCATCAGATTCATGATTGTCTTGTAGAGGAGGTTCTCCTACACCAATATGTGTTGGTGGGGTTTAATGGGTTTTGAGATGCTTATCTCTAGTTGATTCAGTATGAGTTTCAGTGCTTCAGAAGTTGATTTATCAAGTTATGTGTTTCAATGTGTTGGTTGGTTTTTCTGTTGGTTTGGTTCCTAGACTATTATGCTCCAGAGTTGATTCCTTATGGGGTGCATATTTGGGAGAGTGTTCGAGATGTTCATGTGTGTCCTTAGATCAGATGGTTCATGATTTGGAACTTTGCAAGCATATCTTTTAGTTTGTCAGTTGGTGTTCTAGTGCTCCGATAATGGTAAAATGATGAATCTTGTGATCCAAGTTATTGCATTGATTGTGGTAAAATTCACATTCCTTTCAGATGTTCTTTGATCATGTTCTATCTGTTTTGGTGTTTTGTGTTGATCATGGTGCACATTATCGAATATCTTTTTGGTCAGGTAGTATTATTTGTGTTATGTGACATATTTGGTGGTGTAGCATGTTGCGGTTGATCTTGGTGAATTATTTGATGGTGTTGCATGTTCAAGGATTTTATTTGGGTCCATGCTATGTCATTGGTGACATTTTATTGGTCTGGTGATGGGTTTATGTATCATGTGATACAATTTTATAATTAGGTCTTATGTGTTGAGCCGACCTTATTGTTAAGGTTGATGAATTGTATAAATAGGTGATGTAATATTGTGAATTGTGATGTTTGTGATTGTTTGTGGTTGTGTTTATGATTTGAGAGGTTATTATATATGTGAACAAAAAAATATATCATTCAATAGTGTGGAAGAGCAGAGAAGAGTTATTCTGCAAACTGTGTGCTTAACTGGAATTGTCATCAAACATTTGGAGATGCTATTCTTTCAATTCATCCTTATCTGAATTGTTGTCTGATCTTTGTAAGGTAGTGAGCCTTTCCAAGGTTGTAGCCCTTATTGTATTTGAGCAGTGAGCTCTAGGTAGTGTGACTAAATGCACATGCATTCCTCATTGTAATATTTTCACATACTACTCCAGAGTATCATCTTACTGTGGGTAGGTTCCCACTATGGTTTTTTCCTTAACCGGGTTTTCCAAGTCAAAAATGAGCGTGTTACGTGTGTTGTTGATGTGATGATTATTTATGTTTTTATTGTTCATGATCAAATCTGAAGTTAAGGTTAATTTGGTTAAGTTCAATGGTTAAAATTGATTCACCCCCCCTCTCAGTTTTCCTGCTGCCTTGCAGGTAATGTTATTTTTTTATTATATGTAGATGCATCTAAATGGAAGGAAATTGTTTGTATTGTCTTAGCTAATTTTTTTCCTGTGTATGTGTGTGTAGAAAGCATCTCCTTGCCAAATTTGATCCTGAAATAATTTATTATTTCTACATATAGATTTATTTCTACCTATAGATGTATTGCCATTGTAGGATCCAAAATGAGCACACTGGTGTTATGGTCTGATGTAAATGGCTTGCTTGTTATCTTAGCCAGCCTGTATTTAGCTTGTGTTGGTTGTGATTGTTTATATTTTTTAATATTTATTTTTCTAAGTGGATATACATATATAAAAAAAGTATTATTTTATTTGTTTTGAGGGTGGGGGGGAGGAATAGCTTCATCTACCCATGTTGATGTAGGGAGGAGCAACCTCCTCTACCCATGTTAATGTGAGGAGGAGATTACCTCAACCTATGCCAACATGGGGAGGAGGGGGTTCTCTCCACCCATGCTAGAGTGGGGAGGAGGGGCCTCCTTCACCCACACTACATGGGGAGGAGGAGCTCCCTCCACACAACCATCACCCAGCCTTCCCATGTAATTATATATATATATATATATATATATATATATATATATATATGTATGTATATATATATATATATATATATATATATATGTATGTATATATATATATATATGTATGTATATATATATATATATGTATGTATATATATATATGTATATATATGTATGTGTATATATATATGTATATATATATACATATACATATACATATATATATATATATATATATATATATATATAATAGTAAATTTAGGGTTGACATATATGTTTGTGTTGTAATATTTAGCCTCATTTCTAGAATTTGAAGAAGTGCAGTTTGAAATTATACTATGATCTATAAATGTAGGGTTTTGGATTAATAATTATGCATACATTTCTATGTCTATGTGTTTTAGAGTGAAATTTATTATCTGAATAATTTCCAGAATGATAGAAGGAGATGTGGCGAGTTTATCTATTAGTTTATGCAATGTTTTACTAAGTCTTTATTATACCTTGGGGTGAAAATTATTATGTCAGGTAGATAATATATTTAAAAAGGAGAATATAATTTAAGGAGTGTGTTTTTAGTTTGAGTTGGAATTTAATTAAATAGGTAAAAGTTTTTGCATTAGCCTCCTCTCAGATTAGTGTAGGAAGTTGTTTTGCTACTTAATTTCCTGACAATAGGATGCATTGAGGGGATCTCAGTCAGGGAATGAGATTATTAGCTTGAGTACTATAGATTTTTCTATCATCTTGGACTTTTTCCTCAAGATCTAGTCTCTTAGATTTCAGTTGTAGTAGTGTTGTATTAAAAAGGAGGAGTCTTAGTTGGTTCTCTCTATCCTTGCAACATTTGTTCTCGATTATTCAATTTTTATTTCTACATTTTATGCCACTAAATATGTGCTTGGTACTAAGTTCACCATACCTTCTCTTAATGTTTTTTCTTCATCCCTCACTCGAGAAAGCAAAGTTGGTTAAGATGTGTATATTGTAAACTACCAAGTCATAGGCTCTCTTACATCCCAATGCAAGAATGATCAGAATGATTCACATGACAAAGGAAAGAAATAGAAACATAATCATTCCAGGCCATATCAAAAACCCAAGGACATGCTAGGAGGCCTTCATCTAAGAAGGATAAGACAAAGTGTGCATATAAGAATAAGATAGGACATGATGAGCATCAAAGCTATACAAAGAAGATTGATGAGTTGTATAATTTTCTCTTGAAACATAATATTGAGCCACCATCATCTAGTTCATCTTCTTTTCCCACTTCACAATCTAGACATTTCAGGTGAACTCCTATGATGTGGAAAAGACAAATTGAAAGGCCATGCTCTATTTTCATCTGAACATCTTCAACACAACCACTATCTTCTTAATTTAGGAGCCTCTCATCATATAGGTTCATCTATGGATATGTTCTCTTCATACAAGAACTGCACTTTACCACACATTTTGATGGGTAGTAGCACTTATATGAGTGTTACTAGGAGGGGTTTTGTAGAGATTGATGATGGCACATTTCATGATGTACTTTGTATCTCTTAATTATCATCCAATATCCTTTTCATATATAAGATAACTCATAGTGGATAAGGTAAGATAGAAGAGTTCACACAAGATTTAGTGCTTATCATAGATTTGCATCGTAGAGAGATTATTGAAGTTAGTAGAATTAATCTTGTATCTTGATTATATGAGTTCTCTCATTTTTATCTCATTGAGCATGTAGTTCCATTGATGAGTACTCATTCGCATGCATCTAGAGTGGATAAAAAATCCAAGGAGAGGTTTGGTCACTTCAACATATGTATTCTTTCTTCATCCACCATGGATACTCATAGTTCTCTAACCACCTCCTCCTTCACCTCTTGCTTCTTTTAATATTAGTGTAATGTCACCAAGATGTAATGGTGGGTGAAAAGTGTGTGAATGAGAGATCAAGAGGAAAACTACCCTTTCTCTCCAAGGAGAGATGAGAGTTTCACTACGGATTTCCCTTCAAACACTTTTCATGCATTACATTGGAGGAGGGGAGGAAAATTCACTAGATTCAACCTCCAAAGAAGAAGATAGAATTCTGAATGAAATGGGAATGATAAGTTAATCCTCTCTTCTATTTGAAATGAAAAGGAATTGACTGAATTATGTATAAGGAATAAGTGCAAAAGTGACAAAGAAATGATTATAACTTGAGATCAGAGTATGGGATGAAGTTGTGCACTTGGATCTCACAGTAATATGTCGAGACGAAGTCGCACTATGAATTTTAGGAAAATTTGTCTGGCCCATGGCAGGAATGTACACGGTCCTCCAAAAAATCTGCGAAATAAAAAGGGTTTTTCCACCTCCACAAATGGAGTCCAAATCTGAAAGTACATCTATGCACAAATGAAACCTACACAAAGAAAAGAGAGGAAAAGGGGGTTGGGATTGGTGGTTTGCCTTCAGGTCAAACCCAAGTTTTGGGATTAACCAAGTAATGAAAGAAAGAACTTGCAAGTAAATGTAAATGAAAGACTGAAATGTAAATCACCTCAAGGGAGGTTGTGATAGAACTTATTGTGTGGAATTGAATGTTGGAATCAATCTCCTCTTCAATGGTTGAATCCTTGACTTGAATGCAACACCTAGCCTTGAAGGGAGACTTGAGAATGCTCAATGCTGGAAAGGAATTCTTGAATTCTTGAATGCTCTTGAATGCTTGATCTCATGTAAACTTCCCACTCATCCAGCTTATTCCCATTATGAAAATGAGAGGGAAAATGAAACTTAAATGCATGTCAATTAGGGTTAATGAAATTGATTTTCGTCACAGGCCGACATCGGGGAATTTTTCTCACTCACTGCACAACCTTGTATGCAAACTTAGGAAGGGTCCTACTGCAAAATAGGGCAAGGATAGGGGCACCACACCCCTCTCCTAGGGGGACAGGGGCACCACACCCTTGTCCTACCCTTTTCCCTAGGGCAGAGTGCAGACAAGGTGGTGCGGAGGCCAAGGGAGAAACAAATTCTAAGGGTTGAGAAGTCTCTAGTCTCTGATCAGGCTAGGGGATTCAATTTCGCATGTGTGAGGACCCTAATGCAATCAAAAATTTCTAGGGTCACAATTTTATGACACTACATTTAACCCCTACTTTAGCGGGAGTATGAGCGTACACCAATACTATCGATAAAGTACAAGGAAACAAGATTGAAAGACCTTTACCACATCAAGGAGGCAAGATGAGCCAAACCCCCAGTGGACTTAGGATCTTATGACTTTGATTGAAAAATTAAAAGGGAAGATTGAGAAGGGGAGAACCATGACTGCAAGTAGCAAAGTGCCCCTCACTATGAGTTATGAAAGCAAGGATACCAAAGATTAAAAAGCAAAACAAAGTTCACTAAGTAATTCATAAGTATCAAGCAGGAAAATATGAGCGGAGTGTATGCCCCCATGTTAAAGTGATCACCCCCAAGTAGGCATTTAGGGGATAATAGAAGAACAAAGATACACATAGAAGAATGGTCACAAAAGAGCAAGAAATGAGAGAGAGAGAGAGAGAAGATCTACAATACTAATATTGCTAATCTAGCATGACATCCGCCTCCCGATCTTGTTGATCACTATTTTGGGAAGGCGAGCAACATGCCAGAGGAGTGACATTGAGCACAATATATGGAGATATCACAAGATCAAAACAAGGACTATGCTCATTTTGTAAGTCACTTTGTTCGATTCTAGGAGCTAGGATTAGGGGTTGTGAAAATTCAGTTGATAAATGCTTTTCCACATCAACATATTCATACTCAATATCAGAAGCATTATGAGTTGTATTGCCATCATGAATAACATTTTCACCCATTTCTTCATCAAAGTTTAGAGAAAGAGGAGCAAGAACACAAATAGGAGTAAAACCATCACATGTTTTGTGCAACTTATGATTTGGAGATGTAGGTTGAACATATTGCTTAGGATAAAAGGGAATCATGTCAACTATCAAAGTTTGAGGAGATTGAGTATTTTGAGGGATAGATTCACGAGGTTGAACATGACATATTTGTCGGTGTTCTCTCGCACAACGATTCTATCGAGTCTTAGTGGAAGGTTGAGAAGGAGGAGGAACACTTGAAAAAGTAGGAATGCTTCTCTCCTTGATAGTTGAAGGTTTAGGTTGAGGTCTTTAAGGTTGAAAAAGAGGAGAAGTAGGCCTCTTCTCTTGATAAGAGGAAGGAGGTAGAACTGTGCCATACAAAGGAGGAATATTAGGTGTAGGAAGGAGACCAAGTCCATCATGAGGAGGAGGTACGGGTCTAACCTTAGGAAGAATATTGTTGTTCTTCTTAGGAGCGATTATAGTCACATTCATAAGAATAGGTTGAAGATATTCCTTAGGAGGGAGATTAGTTCTATCCGTGAGGGGAAGAACCTCATCTTGAAGAATAATAGGAATCTCAAGTGTTGGGGATCTAGGTTGACTTAAGGATAAGATCATATATTTTTTCCATTTTTGATAAGATTGAAAAAGAGTATCGCTCCTCGATGGAAGAGATTGAAATTGCTTATCCCAAAAGAAATCAATAGGAACACTAGGGCTTCTTTTGGATGGACGAAATAAGCTATGGTTCATGGTTATGATTTCTCCATTGTCAGGAAATTTCAAACAGTTGTGTATTGGAGAAGAAATAGCTTTCATGGAAGATAGCCAAGGATAGCCCAACTTCACATGAAATTTCTCAGAAGAGGGTACAATAACAAAGTCAACATCCATGTATTTAGTATGAACTTCAACAAGAAGGGTGGTAGAGACAATGGTAGGACAAGAGAAGCCATCGAATAACTTCACAACCATGTTAGAAGCATCATATATTGGTTTTACAATCATAAAGTGAAAAGATACTCCTCATTGATGACATTAACCATGCAAGACAGATCAATAAGGGTACCATAGCAAGGTATATCCTTAACCTTCACAACTATGTATAAAGGACCATCAGGTGCTCTAATGGTCTCACTAGGGTCAAATGTAATACAAGGATCCTTAGGTGTATCTTGTTTTTCTACCATATTTACCAAGTTCAGAGCCATAGAGGTGAATTCCTTGAAAGAGAAAGAATTAGGCACAATCTCAATAACGTTAGAGGTATGAGAAGGTAAGGGATCAGTGAAAATATTAAGATTTTGATTAGGAGGAGCTACTAATATATTCCCTTTATCATTCACACCTACCACAAATATAGTATTGTTATCAATTAAATCTTGAATCTTATTTTTCAATGCAAAACATTTCTCAGTATCATGACCAGGCTAATGATGAAATTGACAAAACGAATTGTTATCAAAATAAGGGGATGCAAGTTTAGAAGGATCAACTTGTTTTATAGGAGGAATTTTGATAACATTTCTTTGCAACAATTGAGACATAATACTATGTAAAGAGTCATTCAAATAAGTAAATTGTCTTTCTCTTTGGAAAAAATTAGAAATAGAAGACGCACCTATTGTAGCATTCACATTGTTGTTGTTGATTATATCATTGAACTTGATGAATCTTTTTTTTGATTTGAAATTCGCAAATGGTTGTTGAACACTCTCCCCCTTATCACTCAGAGCCATAGGAGTAGATTGCTCCATTTGACTCACATCTAGTTGATAATTGTGGAGTGTTGTCATAACTGTGGAAAGGAAGTAAACTTAGACAAAAGAAGCTTTTCACTGATATCTTATTGCAAATTAGAAATGAAAATTATTTGAATATCATTATTAGGTAAATGAAAATAAATTTGAGCACACAAATGCTTATATCTACCAATGAAATCGGTCACTTTTTCTTTAACACCTTGTTTACAATGCATTAAATCGGTCAAAGTAATTTTAGGACCAATGTTGTTTTGAAATTGTTGAATGAAAGCATTTGCCAGTATTGGAAACCAATAACACTGAGAGTGGGGGGTGAATTAGTGTTATACCAGAATAGTAGATTTTAATCTTAACAAAACATTCATACACCAACCAGTATACTGGTATAAACATAATTGAAATAAGTAATGCAACCAATAAGCCAAACACATAAATGAGAAACATAACACACAGATTTATGCGTGGAAAACCTCGAAGAGGAAAAACCACGGTGGGATTTGTGACCCATAATATCAATTCACTGGCCATATGAAGAGATATTACAATAAATAATGGGCCTGCACTTACAGGAAGAATATAAATATATACATTATCCTCAACATAATATCCGTTTTATCATCTCAATAGATTTTCAAGCAATAAAATAGTGGCATGGATTTGAAAATATAGAACTCGCCACTACTCTACTATGAATTGGTGTAACAATCTACATAGGCTCCTTTTGTACCTTCGTGATAAATTCTCAAATATGCCTTCTTCTTAACAAATTAAGAATGATTTTATGGAACTCAGATGGACAAGTTTCAAATGAAGACAATTAAAAAGGAAAATGTTGAATCAACTTACCTAAGAAATAAAAAAAAATAAGAAACTATGTTGAGCTTTATTGCAGAGGTTTGACTATCAACTATGTTGCCATTGACAACAAGAACAATTTTGATTATCTGAAATGCTCAAAATGCCTTTAAAGATTCATCATTGCATACCAAACACTCATTTCTTATAATTGATTCATAATTTGGTTACATGTACCAAGCATTGATACCATATAAAAATATATGGTGAATTTTTTATTATTCAATAATTTCAATCATGCACAAAGAGGTGATTTTATATACAGAGAGTTGTTTGGTTTAGCCAACACAACCACAAAACTACTCAACATTCAATAGAATGTCAACAATGTAATATACTATAACATTTTCTAACACAACATTCAAACTATAGGAAATAATTGAATTGAATTTTATTTTTTTACCAAGTTAGGGTGGTTAGGCAATTAGTTTTTCATCATTTAATAAGTCTTAACTAATAATTAGTTACTATAAAAATTTACAAAAAAATAAATTGTCACATTTGGGCATGTATATTTTTTACTTATATAGAAATTTTCTTAAAAAAGAATTCCTCACACTTATGTTAGCTAGACTTACACGTGCATTGATTTTTTTCAAAAAATTTAGTACTACTACAATGAAATTTCTAATTTCCACAAAATAGATTCACTTTTTAAACTAGTACCCTATGAACGACATGTTCAATTGTCTTCAATTTTTTATGTGAATTTGTCTACCTCATTTTTTCTAAATTATTATTGCCACTTGGAGGCCTAATTTGATCTATCATGATCCTGCACTGACCCAAAGAATAAAATAATGAAGCTAGGTAATGCAAAGGAAGAAATAAATAACTTTTTTAGGTGGTGCAAGTATTTGTATCACATGTCAAGACTTCTTGCATAAGAAATATTATAGGGGTCTCAATATAGAAGTCACTTTATAGGGGTAGATTATGAAAAATGAAATCTAGGAAATGGATTATTTGCGTATTTACCTCTTAACTTTGAAAATTTTAAACTAACATTCCATAATAGAACATGGATTTCAAATTTTTTGAACATAGTTTCAATACACAACATGTTGAAGGTGAAAATTTTGTAAATGGTCCTATTGTTGGAATTGAGTCAGTTGCTTCAAATGCGCTCACACAAACCACATGGAAAAATTAACTGAATCAATAGATGAATGTTTAAAACAAATGTTCAATGATTTACGATATTGTAGTCGAAGAGTAGCAATAGTTGAACCATATGATATTGAACGAGCCAAAAAACTATTTGAAAAAATGCAGAAGGCAACATTTCAATTTGGAGAATTGTCTGGATATGTGCGTGAGCTATTCTATGCTGAAAAAAATTAGGAGACTTACATTGAACAATTACGTGATGATATTATGTTTAAATTAAAAATAGTATAGAAAATGAAATATTTCTTTCTATCTAATATAGAGACAATTTTACTAATTACCTAATATGTAAACTTCAAAATGCAAGTATGTTTTTGTTGGTATTTTGGATATGTTGATATGGTTTTGTCATTGATGTAACACTTATCAACTCTGGCAATATTCACCGGCAAGCAAGTGACTTATGCACAGCCACCAGTATCCTATACACTGGCAGGATATATTGTTCATAGGCACTTGGAATGACATGAAGAACACCTGGTTATGTCGAAGACATCGTTTGGACACTTTGTCTTGGAGAATTGTTCATTGGTATATTTGAGTTTGCATATTTGCTATTACCAGCAAATAGGTCCAGAATATGCACCGACACACTTATCTATTCCACACGAAATGCTTGGAGATGATTTATTATTATTGTAAATGCATCAAGCTGACATGTTGAATCGGTTATTGCATCGGTTATTGATTTATTTGTAAATTACTTTTATTGTAATATCTTTTAGAGCCGACCTACTAAAATTGGTCTTAGGTTATGGTATATATGTAAGATCTTATTTGTAAGATTGATATGTGATTAAGGAAAATATTTATAAGAAGGTATATGCGAGAATAAGCAGAGCTATACATGCAGACATCATTTGAAGGTTGAAGGAAGGTTTTTGTGAAGACAATCGGAACTACACTGGTACTGAATCCAGCATATGAAGATGCTATTTTGAGCAATACATTATTATTGGATTTAACCATTCAATTGTAGTCAGTGTGACTCCCATTTGTGTTTGAGCAGTGACCTCTAGGCGCTTGGCCTTTCTGCATGTGCAGACCCCATTTGTATACACATACTATCTGCAGTAGTATCATCTTGGGTAAGATTTCCCACCGTGGCTTTTCCCCTTATAGGGTTTCCACATACAAACATTGGTGTTATGTGTTGTGGATGTTATTGTCTTTCTGTTTCATGCATTAATCTTTATCGGTAGGGTATGTGCAGGATCATGGTGTGCCAAAACAGGCCCTTAAGTGGCAATGAAATTTCAAAAAATCAGAGTTTTGCAAATTGACATGAAAAATTGAATAAGTTATGAACATTATTTTTAAAATATGTAAGAAGAGAATCTATAGAAAATTGAATTTAGTTTCTAAGCTACTAATTATTTTTTGAAAAAAAAGAATTCTATTTGATGAAAATTTCAAATTTCAATGCAGTGGTACAAAATTTTTCAGGACAAAGATAAGAAGTAGGTGTATGTCTGACCACCCTAATCACAATCAAATCATAATATTTTTTTATAAGATTTATAATATAAGTATTAGACTCATGTTCGGATGTGACACATATTTTTTATAATTGTTTATAAAGTAAATAATTATTTATGAATTTTTTACTATAGCTTTTCAGAAATTCAGAAACTCCTAAGTCTGACCACCTTAACTTGGTCAAAACCTTATGAAATTCAATTTTTTTAATTTTTCCCTATAGTAGATGAAGCATAGGGTGTGACACATGTTTTAGATTCAAAAAATGTTATGCGGTTTGAAAGTTATGAGTATTTTCAATCAATCTATCAATCAAGACTTTTGTCAGAATTCAATTAGAAAATAAATAATAATTATTTATTAAAGTCGAAATAAGACAAGCCTTATATTGTTGGAAAGATGAGAACGTCCTTACAAAACCCTTTTCATTTTATCAATTTTGGCTATAAAAAAAGTCATCAGCCACCAGTGTAAAGTCTGGAAAATCAAGGAATACTGAAAAACACGTTTTTTCAGTTGACTTTCCAGGCTTGTCACTTCCAAGCCAAATCCCAAAGCAAACCCAAACCAAAATATGGAGGGAAAAAATTATGTTTTAAAATCGGATATCAGATAAAATCAGATATCGGATTTTATTGGATAAAATCGGATATCCGATTTTTGAAAAAATAAAAAAAATATATTTTAGTAAATTGGGCATAACTTTTGCGTTTTATATCGAAATTTTGATTTTTTTCAGGCGTTGGAAAGGTAATTAAGAGCTCTATGATATGGAATAGGTATATTTTCAATTATTTGTTTTAAAAAATAATTATAATTCATTTAAATTTATCCTTTATTTTTAAAACATAAAAAACTCAAGACTTTTTCATATGATTTCCCTATTGCATGAATTTTTGTAACAATCATCTTAAAATAAACTAAATAAGTAATTAATTAATAATAGAAAATTTATGAATTTTATTGAGTTCGATAAATTTTGATAAACTGTGTTATCTATGTTTGTTCCTTTCTCCACCTCTCTCTCCTAAACCTATCACACCACCTATTTGTTTCTTCATCCCTCTCTTTTGTCCATATTTATACATCTCTCTCTAGACCTATATCTCTAACTATCAATGAATACCTCATTAAATCTCTCAAGCTCTACAAGGTGCTTATATTTCTACCTCTTCATAATTTCCTCCTCTATGTCACTCTCTCTTCCCTAAGATCTAGACTAGTCTCTTTGCATTTCATTCTCATCTCTAGCAACAAAATTCAGAGGGGACAAGGAGAGGCGTAGGGAAGTATCAAAAAAAGGAGAGGGGGAGAGAGGTGATAAGGAGAGATTAATTGGGGGGAAGAGAGAGTGAGAGAGAGAGAGAGCTATAGGTAATTAGGTGGAAGGTGAAGAGAGAGAGGGAGGGGGTGATAAGGGTGAAGAGAGAATGAGAGGGAGAGTTTGAGATTATTAGGGGGTAGGAGGAGAGGGGGAGAGGGGAAAGTATCAACAAAGAGAGAAGAGAGATGGGGACAGAGGTGAAGAGAGACATAGAGATTAATTAGGGGGTGGGTAGAGGGGGAGAGGGAATTATCTATAAACCCATAGGAGGAGAGAGGTGATCGAGGGTAATTGAGGAAAAGAAATAATGTGAGAGAGAATATGGTGTCCTAAAGGGTCATATGGTGTCTCATGAACCTTTAGGACACTATATGACATCGTAGGACACCATATGATGTTGTTATAAGTCTTATGGTGTCCTAAGGGGTCATATGGTGTTCTATGAGCCTTTTGGACACCATATGGTGTCATTACAAGTCGTATGGTGTTTTAAGGGATCATATGGTATCCTATGACCCCTTAGGACACCATATGACCCCTTAGGTATTGTTAGGGGTCATATTGTGTCCGAACGGGTCATATGGTGTCGTTGGGGGTTGTATGGTGTGCTAAGGGGTCATATTGTGTCTTAAGGGGTCACAAGACATCGTATGACCCCTTAGACACCATATGATCCATTAGGTTTTGTTAGGGCTCGTACTATGTCCTAAGAGGTCATATGGTGTCCCATGACCCTTTAGGACACCATATGACCCCTTAGGACATCATATGGTGTCGTTATGGGTCTTATGGTGTCCTAAGGGGTCATATGGTGTCCTAAAACCACTTCGAACACCATATGACCCCTTAGGACATTATATGACCCCTTAGGATACCATACGATATCTTGGGACACCATATGGTAGCGCAAGGAGTCGTATGGTGTCCTAAGGGGTCATATGGTGTCCTATGAACCCTTACGACAATATATGACCCATTAAGTGTCATCAGGGGTCTTATTGTGTCCTAATGGATCATATGGTGTCGTATGACCCCTTAGGACACCATATGTTTGGAGACAATATGGTGCTATGGGTCGTATGGTGTCCTATGACACCTTAGGACACCATATGACCCCTTTGGATACCATTTAGTGTTGTTATGTGTCGTATGGTGTCCTATGACCCCTTAAGTGTCATTAGGGTTATTTTATGTCCTAAGGGTTCGTATTATGTCCTAAGGGGTAATATGGTGTCCTATGACCGCTTAGGACACTATATGATGTCATTAGTGGTCATATTATGTCCTAAGGGGTCATATTATGTCTTATGACCCCTTAGGACACCATATGGTTTCATTATACATCGTATGGTTTCCTAAGGGGTCATATGGTGTTCTATGACCCCTTAGGACACCATATGGTGTCATTAAGGGTGGTATGGTGTGCCAAGGGGTCATATGGTGTCCTATGACCGTTTATAACACCATATGACCCCTTAGGTATCGTTAGGTGTTATTTGTGTCATTAGAGGTCATATGATGTCCTATGACCCCTTAGGACACAATATGACCCCTTAGCTATTGTTAGGGGTCATATTGTGTCCTAACAAGTCATATAGTGTCCTACGACCCCTTAGGACACCATATGGTGTCGTTTGGGATTGTATGGTGTGCTAAGGGGCCATATTGTGTCCTAAAGATTCCTAGGACATCATATAACGTCTCAGGACACCATATGACCCCTTAGATATCATTAGGGTTCATATTGTGTCCTAAGGGTTCATATGGTGTCTCCTGACACCATATGACCCCTTAGGACACCATATCATGTCGTTATGGGTCTTCTTATGTTCTAAGGGGTTATATGGTGTTCTAAGGGGTCATATGGTTTTATATGACCCCTTATGATACCATATGACACCTTAGGACACCATATGGTGTCGTAAAAGGTCGTATGGTGTTCTAAGGGGTTATATGGTGTTCTATGGGGTCATATGGTTTTGTATGACCCCTTAGGACACTATATAACGTTGTTAGGGGTCATATTATGTCCTAAGGGGTCATATTGTGTCTTATGACCCCTTAGGACACCACATTGTGTCGTTATATGTTGTATGGTGTTCTAAGGGGTCATATGGTATTCTATGACCCTCTAGGACATCAAATTATGTTGTTATGGGTCGTATGGTCTCCTAAGGAGTCATATAGTGTCCTATGACCCCTTAGGACACCATATGACCCCTTAGGACACCATATGGTGTCATTATGTGTCATGTGGTGTCCTAAGGGGTCATATGGTGTTATATGACCCCTCAGGACACCATATGATCCCTTAGGACACCATATGGTGTCGTTAGGGGTCGTATGGAGTGCTAAGGGGTCATATGGTGTCCTATGACCCCTTAGCACACAATATGACCCCTTAGTACACCATAAAGTGTCCTCACGGTTCATATGGTGTCCTATGACCCCTTAGGTGTTGTTAGGGGTCATATTATGCTAACGGGTTATATGGTGTCCTACAACCCCTTAGGACACCATATGGTGTCGTTAGGGGTTGTATGGTGTGCTAAAGGGTCATATTTTGTTCTAAAGGTTCCTAGGACATCATATAACCCCTTAGGACACCATATGACCCCTTAGGTATCGTTAGGGGTCATATTGTGTCCTAAGGAATCATATGGTGTTTGATGACACCATATGACCCCTTAGGACACCATATTGTGTGGTTATGGGTCTTCTTGTGTTCTAAGGGGTCATATGGTGTTATATGACCCATTAGGATACCTTATGACCCCTTAGGAAACCATATGGTGTTGTAAAGGGTGTTATGGTGTCGCAAGGGGTCGTATGGTGTCCTAAGGGGTCATATGGTGTCCTATGACCCCTTAGGACACTATATGACATTGTTAGGGGTCATATTATGTCCTAAGGGGTAATATTATGTCTTATGACTCCTTAAGACACCACATGGTGTCATTATGGGTCGTATGGTGTTCTAAAAGGTCATATGGTGTTCTATTACCCTCTAAGACACCATATTATGTTGTTATGGGTTGTATAGTCCTCTAAGGGGTCATATGGTGTCCTATGACCCCTTAGGACACCATATAGTGTCGTTATGTATCGAATGGTGTCCTAAGGGGTCATATGGTGTTCAATGACCCCTTAGGACACCATATGACTCCTTAGGACACCATATGGTGTCATTAGGGGTCATATGGTATGCTAAGGGGTCAAATGGTGTCCTATGACCCCTTAAGACACCACATGGTGTCGTTATGGGTCGTATGGTGTTCTAAGGGGTCATATGGTGTTTTATGACCCTCTAAGACACCATATTATGTTGTTATGGGTTGTATGGTCCTCTAAGGGGTCATATGGTGTCCTATGACCCCTTAGGACACCATATAGTGTCCTAATGGGTCATATGGTGTTCTATGACCCCATAGGACACCATATGACTCCTTAGGACACCATATGGTGTCATTAGGGGTCATATGGTGTGCTAAGGGGTCAAATGGTGTCCTATGACCCCTTAAGACACCACATGGTGTCGTTATGGGTCGTATGGTGTTCTAAGGTGTCATATGGTGTTCTATGACCCTCTAAGACACCATATTATGTTATTATGGGTTGTGTGGTCCTCTAAAGGGTCATATGGTGTCCTATGACCTCTTAGGACACCATATAGTGTCATTATGCATCGTATGGTGTCCTAACGGGTCATATGGTGTTCTATGACCCCTTAGGACACCATATGACTCCTTAGGACACCATATGGTGTCATTAGGGGTCATATGGTGTGCTAAGGGGTCAAATGGTGTCCTATGACCCCTTAGAACACCATATGACCCCTTAGGTATCATTAGGTGTCATTTTGTGTCGTTAGGGGTCATATGGTGTCCTATGACCCCTTAGGACACAATATGACCCCTTAAGACACCATATAGTGTCGTTAGGGGTCATATGGTGTCCTATGACCCCTTATGACACAATACGACCCCTTAGGTGTTGTTAGGGGTCCTATTGTGTCCTAACGGGTCATATGGTGTCCTACGACCCCTTAGGACACCATATGGTGTTGTTAGGGGTTGTATGGTGTGCTAAGGGGTCATATTATGTCCTAAAGGTTCCTAGGACATCATATAACCCCTTAGGACACCATATGACCCCTTTGGTATCGTTAGGGGTCATATTGTCTCCTAAGGGGTCATATGGTGTCTCCTGACACCATATGACCCCTTAGGACACCATATCATGTTGTTATGGGTCTTCTTGTGTTATAAGGGGTCATATTATGTTATATGACCCCTTAGGTGTTGTTAGGGGTCATATTGTGTCCTAATGGGTTATATGGTGCCCAACGACCCCTTAAGACATCATATGGTGTCATTAGGGGTTGTATGGTATGCTAAGGGGTCATATTATGTACTAAAGGTTCCTAGGACATCATATAACCCCTTAGGACACCATATGACCCCTTAGGTATCGTTAGGGGTCATATTGTTTCCTAAGGGGTCATACGGTGTCTCATGACACCATATGACCCCTTAGGACACCATATCATGTCGTTATGGGTCTTCTTGTGTTCTAAGGAGTCATATGGTGTTATATGACCCCTTAGGATACCATATGACCCCTTAGGACACCATATGGTGTCGTAAAGGGTGGTATGATGCCATATGGTGTCCTAAGGGGTCATATGGTGTCCTATGACCCATTGGGACACTATATGATGTCGTTAGGGGTCATATTATGTCCTAAGGGGTAATATTGTGTCTTATGACCCCTTTAGACACTAGATGGCGTTGTTATGGGTCGTATGGTGTTCTATGACCCTCTAGGACACCATATTATGTTGTTATGGGTCATATGGTCTCCTAAGGGGTCATATGGTGTTCTATGACCCCTTAGGACACCATATAATATCAGTATGCATCGTATGGTGTCCTAAGGGGTCATATGGTGTTCTATGACCCCTTAGGACACCATATGGTGTCATTAGGGGTTGTATGGTGTGCTAAGGGGTCATATGACATCCTATGACCCCTTAGGTATCGTTAGGTGTCATTTTGTGTCATTACAGGTCATATGGTCTCCTATGAACCCTTAGGACACAATATGACCCCTTAAGACACCTTTTAGTGTCGTTAGGGATCATATGGTGTCCTATGACCCCTTAGGACACACTATGACCCCTTAGGTGTTGTTAGGGGTCATATTGTGTCGTAATGGGTCATATGGTGTCCTATGACCCCTTAGGACACCATATGGTGTCATTAGGGGTTGTATGGTGTGATAAGGGGTCGTATTATGTCCTAAAGGTTCCTAGGACATCATATAACCCCTTAGAACACCATATGACCCCTTAGGTATCGTTAGGGGTCATATTGTGTCCTAAGGGGTCATATGGTGTCTCCTGATACCATATGACCCCTAAGGACACCATATCATGTCGTTATGGGTCTTCTTGTGTTATAAGGGGTCATATGGTGTTATATGACCCCTTAGGACACTATATGGTGTCATAAGGGATCATATGGTGTTATAAGGGGTCATATGGTGTCCTATGACCCCTTATGACACTATATGACCCCTTAGGTGTCGTCATGGGTCATATTGTGTCCTAATTGGTCATATGATACTCTTTGACCCCTTAAGACAGCATATGACCCCTTGGGACACTATATGGTTCTATGGGTCGTATGGTGTCCTAAGGGGTCATATGGTGTCCTATGTCCCCTTAGGACATAATATGATCCTTTAGAACACCATATTGTGTCATTAGGGGTTGTATGGTGTCCTAAGGGGTAATTTGGTATCTTATGACCCTTTAGGACACCATATGGTGTCATTAGGGGTCTTATTGTGTCTTAAGGGGTCATATGGTGTTTTATGACCCCTTATGACACCATATGACCCCTTAGGAGACCATATGGTGTTGTTAGGGGTCATATTGTGTCCTAAGGGGTCATATGATGTTCTATGACCCCTTAGGACATGATATAATCCCTTAAGAGACCATATATACTAATTTTCAAATAAGGAGAGATATAAAGGTGAAGAGAGATGAAGAACTAAAGGACAAGGACATAAATAGAGATATAGATATTAAGGAGTATGAAGTGAGAGGGAGAAAAACTAAAGGACAAGGATGGATAGAAAGAGGTAGACATATCTAGATATTGAAAAGGAGAGAGGAAGATAGAGATAAAAGATGAAGATAAAGGGAGAGGGAGGTGAATATATATAGAGAAAGAGAGAGGTAAAGACAAAGATAAATATATGAAGAGATGGAGAAAAATGGACAAAGAGGGGTAAAGAGAGAGATAACAAAAGGAAGAGATAGAGGCATATAAAGGAAGAGAAATATCAATAGATAGAGATATATAGATAGTGCAAGAGAGTGAGAAAGAGAGATAGAGATTATAGATAGGGATAGATAGAGAGGGAGAGAGAAAAAGAGGAAGATATAGAGATATATAAAGGCACTATAGAGAAGGATGTGGGGAGAGAGCAAAAGATATATAAAGATTGAGTAAATAAAGAGATAAAAGTAGAGAAAGGGAAAGATACTTCAAGAGGGCGATAGAGGAAGAGACAGAGAAGTAGATTAATCATGTATAGAGGAATATATATAAAGATAGAGGAACATATAAAAAGAGATGGAGATGTGAAGATGGAGATAGAGATAGATATGGATAGAACATGATAGAGAGAGTAAGATAAATGGAGGGAGAGATGGAGTGAATAAGTGAGATTTAGAGATAATGAAATATAAATATACATGAAGATAGATCTATAGGGATATAGAGAGAGAGGGGACAAGATAGGGAGAGAAAGGAGGTGATAGAGACAAGTAGTATATAAGTATAGGTAGGATAAGGTAAAGGAGGGAGATAAATAGAGAGAAGAGAGATTATTAGAGAAAAATATAGAAATAAGGAGTGACAATGATGGAGTGGGAGAGGAAGAGATATGAATAGAAAGATGGAGATATATGTAGAGATGCATGTAACTTGGGAATTTATTTATCTACATGGAATGAGAAAATAAGTGACATAAGTAGAGAACAAAGAGATATATAAAATATATTATATAAGTATAGATAGACAAGTGATAGATAAAGGAGGTGATAGGAAAAAAAAATGAGACTTTGTATGCAAAATTTGTGAGTATTTAAAGTTTTAAAATTAAAGGACTAACTTTAAATGATTATAATTAATTTTTGGTCTATAACATCATCAAAATACCTCATCCATTTGATAGGTCTATGAATTGTAAAAAATCAAAATTTCGATAAGAAACGCAAAAGTTATGGCCATTTTACTAAACTATATTTTTTATGTTGATAAAATTGGATATTCGATTCCGATTTGAAAAGTATGATATCACAATAGTGACATCACAAATCGGATATCCGATTTGGTTTGGTATTACCAAACCAAATTCAAATTTCTCCCGACCCAAACAAAAAGTCAAAGCGGATTTTGGCGTGTTTGGAAAGGTTGAAAGTGCATTTTTTTTCTATTGCCACTTTTTGCCCCCCCTTGATCTTGCACATACCCGGTACTGCAATTAACTGATAAATTGTCTACCGGCATAAAGTTTGGTTTACCGGTATTAAGCTTTAAGTTTGGATAAGTTGTTTTTGGTTTAAATTTATTTGACAACTAATTCACACCCCCCCCCCCCCCCTCTCAGTTGTCTCCAGGACCTAACAATTGGTATGAGAACTAAGTCCTCTTTTGCAGAAGTTTAACAACTTGAGGAGATGCAATGTCTTCTAACTACTTCAGGAAGGACATTCAAAAACTTGATGGAACCAACTATGGCATATGGAAGATCAGGATGGAGACACATCTGAATTGCATTAGGAAGGATATCTGGGAAGTTACAAAGAATGGCTATACTGTTCTTGTTCAAGGTCATGCCAGTCCACCTAACTTGGCTAAAGATGAAGAAAATGATTGCAAGGCAAGAGAAGCACTTTTGAGCGCATTATCAGATCAGCAAATCATGGGATTATCAGATAGATCTACTGCTTAAGCTATTTGGGATCATTTGGAAACACTGAATGAAGGAGATTCCACAGTCAAAATTGCAAAACTTGAAAGCTTCTGAGTCAGGTATGATAATCTGAAAATGGAAGAAGATGAAAGGATTTCTGCTTTTATGGAAAGAGTTAATGAAATTGTTTTGGGTATCAAATATTGTGGAGGAACCTTAAGTGAAAGTGAAATTGTTTCAAAAGTTTTAAGAGGATTTCCACTGGCATACAAAATGAAAGTTACTGCTATAAATGAGTTAAGAACAATGCCTAATAAATCAGTAACTAGGGATACATTGATTGGAAAAATTTCAACCTTTCAAATTGAGGAATTTGGTCCTGTTGGTACTATAAAGACAAATTTAGCTTTTAAAGCATCAACATCATCTGCACCATCATTTGACAAATCTGATTGGAAATATTTTTATGCAAGAGAACTTGAAGAAAGCAGGAAAGAAAATGAAGAAATTGAAGAACTTGAAGCACTATTTGCAAGGAAAATGCCTAAAGGTCCAGTTGGAAGTAAGTATGAAGGTAAAGCACCCTTTAAATGTTTTAACTGTAATAAGATTGGTCATATGGCTTCAAGATGCCCTGATAGATATGCAAGATTAAGAGAAGAAGCTAGAAGAACATACAAGCCTAACCCTGAATATCAGAGATACAAATTTAAGAAGAATAAAGACAAATCTTGTTATCTTGCTGATGAAGGAGTCACTGATGATTCTAATGAGGATTCGGTAGATAATGGATGGGTCTTTGTTGCTATAGCAGAAGATCAACCGACACCAACTATTCAACCTGTAGAGTAGGCCCTGGCAGCTAAAGTTGAAGTTAATAAGGAATGGATCATTGATTCAAGATGTTCACATCATATGACTAGAGATAAGAGTAAATTCTTATCCTTTCAGGAATATAATGAAGGTGTAGTAAGATTCGGAGATGATAAAGCTTGTTTAATCAAAGGTAAAGGTACTATATCTCTTGATTGTAAGCATAATATTGGCAATGTTTACTATGTTGAAGGTTTAAAGCATAATCTACTGAGTGTTGGTTAATTAGTTGAAAAAGGATTTCAGTTACAGTTCAAGAATGGAAACTGGTTTAGAAATTGCAACCGGTAATCAGACTAGAGGTAATATCTTTCATTTGAATAAAAATGAAAAGACATGCTTGATTGCACATATTGATGAAAGTTGGCTATGGCATAAGAGACTCTGTCATGTAAATTTTGATTGCATTGTGAAAATCAGTACTACTAAGGCAGTTAGAGATTTACCTAAGATTGTTAAACCTCAAAATCCAGTATGTAAGGAATGTCAATTTGGAAAACAGGTTAGAGCATATTTTAAAAGTATTCCAGAAAAATCCAATAATGCTCGACTTAATTCACACTGATCTATGTGGTCCAGCTAGAACTAAAAGCTTACAAGGTGATAGATATTTCATGTTAATCATTAACGACTATTCTATAATGTGTTGGGTTACTTTTCTCAGAGAAAAATTAGAAGCATTTGGGAAGTTCAAACTATTCAAAGCAATGGTAGAAAATGAAATCGGCAAGAAAATCAAATGTCTGTGATCAGATCAAGGAGGTGAATTTACATCTAAGGAATTTAATACATTCTGTGAAGTGAATGGAATCAGAAGACAACTATCAACACCTCGGACACCACAACAGAATGGAGTTGTAGAAAGGAAAAACAGAACTATCTTAGAAGCAGCTAGAAGTATGTTAGCAGAAGCAAATCTACCACATGTATATTGGAGAGAGGAAGTAAGCACAATGGTCCACACATTCAACAAAATTCACATCAAAGGAGAAATCGGTAAGACCCCTCATGAACTATGGTTTGGTATTACTCCTACTCTTAAGTATTTCAGAATATTTGGAAGTAAATACTATATTAGAAGAGATGAGTATATTAGCAAATTTGATCCTAGAAGTGATGAAGGTATATTTCTTGGTCATTCATCTAAGAGAAAGGCATATAGATGTTTTAAAAAAAGATTGCAGAAAATTGTTGAGAGTACAAATGTGAAGATTGATGAACAGTTTAGAGGAACTTCAAGGTATATAGACTCTAAACCGGCAGCAGAGATACTAACAAATGAACCTACATTGAACCCACCGGTACATAATGAAGATCCAGTTACACCAGCATCATTTGAAAATTCCATAGTAACTGAAGAACAACAACAAACTAAGACACCTTGGTATGTAAGACTGAATCATTCCGAAGATCAGATAATTGGAAACAAGTATAAAGGTGTTATGACAAGAGGAAAATTGGCAAATGAAGAGGTATGTCTTATTTCTCAAATTGAACCATCATCAATTAATGAGGCATGTGAAGATAAACTCTGGATTAAAGCTATGGAAGAAGAATTAGAACAAATAGAGAAAAATAATACATGGACATTAGTTCCCCGACCTAAAGATAAAAATGTAATTGGAACAAAATGGGCATTTAGAAACAAACTTAATGAAGATGGTAAGGTAATAAGAAACAAAGCAAGACTAGTGTGTAAGGGATATTCATAGAAAGAAGGAATTGAGTACAATGAAACCTTTGCACCGGTAGCTAGAATTGAGGTAGTCAGATTATTCTTGGCTTTTGCAGCACACAAGAACTAAAAAGTATATTAAATGGATATTAAATGTGCATTTTTGAATGGATATCTTGAAGAAGAAGTTTATATTGAGCAACCTGATGGATTTTCCTTGACAGATAACAAAGATATGGTTTGTAGGTTAAGGAAAGTTTTGTATGGATTGAAGCAAGCTCCAAGAGCTTGGTATGCTAGATTGGATAAATATCTTTTGAAGATTGGTTTTTCTAAAGTTAATGCTGACAACAATTCATATTATAAAGTAACTAATGATGATATCTTGGTTATAGAAGTTTTTGTTGATGATATAATCTTTGGAGGAGAAGATGAATTATGTAAAGACTTTTCTAAAAAGATGCAGCAAGAATTTGAAATGTCTATGATTGGAGAGATAAAATTCTTTTTAGGATTGCAGATTTCACAGACTGATAGTGGTATATTCTTGAGTCAATCTAAGTACTTGAAGGAATTATTAAATAAATTTGGTATGGAAAACACTAAACCGATAAGCACACCTATGACTACAACTGACAAATTATCTTTGAAGGATAAATCAGAACCTGTTAATTTGACAAGATACAAATCTATGATAGGAGGACTACTGTATTTGACACAAACAAGACCTGATATTATGAATGCAGTATGTATTATTTCTAGATTTCAAAGTAATCGTAAAGAAAATCATGAATCAACAGTAAAAAGGATTTTCCGGTACTTACAAGGCACTAAAATTTTTTGGCTTATGGTATCCTAGAGATGAAAACTTCGAATTATGTGCATATATAGATGCAAATTAGGTAGGAGATGTGGACGATAGAAAAAGCACCACCGGCAAAGCATTTTTTCTTGGAAACAGATTAATTTCTTGGTTGGGTAAGAAACAAAGTTGTACATCTTTATCAATAGGTGAATCAGAATATGTTGCAACAACAATTAACTGTACATAGGTACTATGGCTTAAACAAATGTTGAAGGACATAAAGGTAAAATGCAAAGAACCTAAAATTATCTATTGTGATAACACAACAACAATTGATATATCTAAGAATCCGATACTACATTCTAAAACCAAACATAAATTGAATTTTCTGAAAGAGAATGTTGAAGCAAAAGAAGTAAAACTGGTTTATGTGAATACTAAAGAGCAAATTGCGGATATTTTCACTAAACCTCTACCTAAGGAGACTTTTGAATATCCTAGAGACTAGCTTGGGGTCATACCCCCACTGGTAGAGACTTAGACAGTTGATGTTTGTCATCAACCAACATAATTAACAGAGAAATCTTTTACTTCAGCTTTGATGAGGCAGCTACTTCTCAAGGAGAGAAGTTGATCTAATGGAGCAGTTGGTATATGGTTGGTATTTTGTATTTGAACCTAGTTTTTGTATTTCTTTGGCATTTGATGTCAAAGGGGGAGAGATTGATATGGAAAAAAAAGGATAACACATATTATTAATAGGGGGAGAGATTGTTATTGGGAGAGATTGATTGCTCTTTGTATTTGAATTTTGATTTTGGTTATAATCTTTTTTGGGAGATTGTTGGTTTTTGGTATTTGGCATTTCTGTTTTGGCACTTTGATGGTTTTTCCATCTTGTGTTGCCATCAATGCCAAAGGGGGAGATTGTTGGTGTAAAGCGAAAAATCGAACCCTAGGTGTTCCCCCACTCCAAGGAGAGAGAAAGGAGGTCACTAGGATTGACGATTTTCACTTGGGAGAGACTTTACATTCAAAAGAGGGG
Organism: Cryptomeria japonica; assembly: GCF_030272615.1. NCBI lineage: Eukaryota > Viridiplantae > Streptophyta > Pinopsida > Cupressales > Cupressaceae > Cryptomeria > Cryptomeria japonica. The sequence goes on from NC_081413.1 coordinate 679,523,650, forward strand.
TTGAAACTCACAAGATCCAATCCCACACAATGCAAGATTGAATTCTAAATGAGTTTCAAGGGTTGAGACAACAAGGATACCCTCTTTTGTAAAGAATGTAGATAGAAGGATTGAACTAGGAGTGTATGTAAAAGTAGGAAAGATTCGCTTGTAGACAGAGATAGAGACACGGGATGAAGCTACGGACTTGAAATTAGCAATAAAATGTTGAGACGATGCTGTCCTACAAGTTTGAGCGAAAGTTGATGGGATGATGGCGCCCAGAGTGCACACGGTCCTTCGAAAAATCCGTGAAATGAAGGGGGATCTGTTCGTCTCTGCACAAGGATTCCAGATCTTCAATTACAGCCACATACCTACAACCTACACACAGAAAAGAGAAGATGATTGGGGGGTTAGGGATTAGGGGTTTGCCTTCAGGTCAAACCCTGATTTTGGAATTAACTAAGAAATGAGAATGCTATAAATGTAAATGTTTGTAATGTAATCAAGTACTGATACCTTGTTGTAAGAATGTTTGTATTCTTACATGCGAAGGTGTAATGATGTTGTATGTTGTAGATGATCTCCTCTTTAATGGTTGAATCCTTGTCTTGAATGCAACACCTAGCCTTGAATGGAGACCTAGGATGCTCAATTGCTTGAAGGAATGTTTGAACGTTTGAATGTTTTAATGTTTTAATGTTTGCCTATCACTTTTGCCTCTTGCACACATATGTTTTTCCTCCTCCCTTTCCGTGAGGGGAAATGTAGTTTATATACTTGTCAATTAGGGTTAGGAGACTGATTTTTCTGACCTTAGGCTGACCTAGGAGCATTATTTTCCAAATTGCAAACTTGAAGACCCGATGCCCAACAAGAGATCGGGCCCAAAATAGGGCCAGGGACTAGGGCGCTGGGCGCCATGGTCCTGAGGGACCAGGGTGCTAGGCACCATGGTCCTGAAGGACTAGGGTGCTGGGTGCCATGGTCCCACCTCTCGGGACAGTAGGGTGTAAGGAGGATCAGGCCAAGGTGCAGAAAGATGCAGTTTTTGATGTCGTAAACAGGTTTCGGGGTCTCCATTTAGGTTCAACGTTGTGCTGCCATCGTGAAGACCCAAATGCAGTCAAAATTACAAGTGTCACAATTTTACGACGCTACATTTAGCCCCTACTTTAGCGGGAGTATAAGCATATGCCCATACTTCCGGTAAAGTACAAGGAAACAACATTGAAAGACTTTCACCACGTCAAGGAGGCAAGATACACCAAGCCCCTAGTGGACTAAGGATCTTACAACTTCGATTGACAAAGTAAAAGGGAAGATCATGAGGGAGAACCATGACTGACAGTAGTAAGGTTCCCTCACTATGAGTCATGCAAGAATAATACCAAAAATTTTCAAGGCAAAGCTAAGTTCGCCAAGAAATTTTTAAGAATCTTGAAGAGATATGAACGGAGTGTATGCCCCCTATGTTAAAGTGATCGCACATGCCTCATCGGGGGTGATTGCTTTAAGGTAGTGATACACATAAGAAATGAGAAGGGAAAGGAGCATGTTATCACAAAGATTTAGCCCCAAGTGTGAGATAAACCCAAGGATAATAGACACAAAACACAAATCACGAGGTGACTTCACTTTCCTTGGGGTCAGTATGCTATATGATAATTCATGTATATCATATGTATGTATGCATAATTGTTCTTCATTCCCCAATCAAGGAAGGTCACCTAGAAGAAGGGAACACATGTGTCTTTTGAGTCAACATGAGAGAGACCAAAAGAGATCTCAATTCTTTGCATCGTCCTCAAGTAGACAACACTAAGGACAACAAATAGAAGAATGAGAATAACACATAGAAGAAGTAATAAAAGATATCAAGAGAGGAGGAGAGAGTCTGCTATGCTAATGAACTATTCTAGCACGTCATCCACCCCTCGATCTTGCTGATCAATATTTCAGGAAGGCAGGAAACACGCTAGAGGAGGAACATCCAACACAGCAGATGGAGCTATCACAAGATCCAAACAAGGGCTATGTTCATGTTCCAAGCCACATTGTTCTTGTCTAGGAGCTAAGATAAGTGCTTTAGAAAATTCGTTAGATAAATGGTTATCAATATCAACATATTCATATTCACTATCAGAAGCAAGCGAAGTAACATTTTCATCATGAATAACATTTTCATCTATATCATCATCAAGATTTATAAAAATAGGATCTTTAACTCGCACAGGATCAAAACCATCATGCATCTTATACTTAGGAGATTTTGGCTCAATTTTTGGCTGAGGAGAAAATGGAATAATACTAGCTGAAGGTGTTTTTGGGGATTGCAAAGTTTGAGAAGCAGCTGCACGAGCTCTAAGACGACACTTTCGTCGGCATTCACGCGCAGAACGATTTCGTCTAGTCTTAGTAGGAAGTTGAGAAGATTGAGGAGGAGGAATGTTCTCATCCTTATCACTTGGGTATTTAGGTTGTGGTTTCTTAGGTTGGATAATAGGAGAAGGGGAAGGTCTCTTCTCTTTATAAGAGGAAGGAGGAGGAACTGCTCCATATAAAGGAGGAATATTTGGTTTAGGAAGGAGACCAAGTCCATCATGACGAGGAGGTATAGGTCTACTTTTAGAAAGTTTATTAGACATAGACATAGTCACATCCATAGGAATGGGTTGGGAATCTTCTTGAGGAAAGACATTAGTTTTATCTTTCAAAGGAATAACTTCCTTCTCAAGAATGATAGGAATATCAAGTTTGGGTGTTCGAGTTTCACTTAGAGATAGGATCATATCTTTTTTTCCACTTTTGATAAGATTTGAAAAGATGATCACTTCGTGGTGGAAGAGATTGGAATTGTTTAGGCCAAAAATAATCAATAGGAACGCTAGAAGTTCTTTCAGCTGGTTTAAAGAGACTATGATTAACAGTAACAACTTCACCATTATGGGGAAATTTCAAACACTTGTGAATAGGAGAAGCAATAGCTTTCATGGAAGATAGCCAAGGATAGCCTAGCTTCACACGAAATTGTTCGGATGATGGAATAATAGCAAAGCTCACATCAAGGGATTTGTTATGGACCTCAATAGGTAATGTAATAGAACCAATTGCAGGAGAAGAGAATGCATCAAATAATTTCACAACCACATTTGTTTTGTCATAGATCACTTGATTCAATTGCAAAGTAGAAAGAAATTCTTCAGTAATAACATTAACCATGCAAGAAGGATCAATAAGCACTCCACGGCAAGGTGTATTCTTGACTTTTGCAACTATATATAAAGGACCATCAGGTGCCCTGATAGTTTCATTGGAATCAAATGTGATGGAAGGTTCTTTAGGGATTTTCTGCTGCTCTACAAAGTTAATCACATTCAGAGTCATAGACACAAGACCATCAGGTGAGAAAGAGGAACCATTAGTCTCAATCACATTAGAGGTATGAGAAGGTAATGGATCAATAAAAATCTTAAGATTTTGGTTAGGAAGAGCTACAGATGTGTTGCCTTTATCATTCACACCTGAAACAAAGATAGTATTATTATCAATCAAATCTTGAATTTTACCCTTTAAAGCAAAATATTTTTCAGTATCATGCCCAGGTTGACGATGAAATTGACAAAAAGATTTGTTATCAAAATAGGGTGAATTAATCTTTGTAGGATCTATTTGCTTTATAGGAGGGAGAGTAAGCACATTTTGTTCCAATAACTTATTCATAATACTATGCAATGATTCATTCAAAGGAGTAAACTCTCTTTCTTTCTTGAAAAACTTAGAAATGGGAGGCACACCTGATGCTGCATTCACATTGTTGTTGGTGATGTTTTCATTGAACTTAACGAATCCTCTGTTCGGTTTAAACTTCCCAAATGGTTGTTGACTACTATCACCCTTATCACTTAGAGCCATAGGATTTGCTTGTTCCATTTGACTCACAGTCAGTTGATAATTGTGAAGAGTTGCACACAACTGTTGGAAAGAAGTAAACTCAGAAAACATAAGTTTTTCTCTAATATCTCTTTGTAAATTAGAAATAAAGATTCTTTGAATATCATTGTCAGGTACTGGAAAAGAAATTTGAGCACACAAATGCTTATATCTACCAATGAAATCAGTCACTTTTTCTTTAACACCTTGTTTACAATGCATTAAATCAATCAAAGTAACTTTAGGACTTATATTGTTTTGAAATTGTTGAATAAAAGCATTTGCAAGTTGTTGGAAAGAAGTAATAGAATAGGAAGGCAACGAGCAATACCATTGTAGAGCCTTATCTCTTAATGTTCTAGTAAACAGTTTTGCAAGCAACCTTTGGTCATGAGCAAAATCAGTACATATTGTTTGAAAGGTCTTAACATGTGTTAGAGGATCACCTTTACCATTATAAAGCTCCAATTGTGGGATTTCAACATGCTTAGGGGGGATAGCTCAAACAATGTCAAGAGAAAGTGGGCTCGCAACATCAAATGTGGGCACACTAAACTTAGATTGATTCATAGAGGCAATTTGTTGCTGTAAAGAAGAGACAGTTTGTGCAAGATTGTTAATGGTCACTTTAGTCGAAGAGTTCATATTAGACATGTTAGATTGTGATGGAGGTATTATGTTATTGAAAGAAGGTATTGATTGAAAGTAAGGTAGCGGGACACTATGATAGTTAGTCATAGGAGATGATTGGAAAAAAGGAGCACTACAAGGAGGAATGGAATGGTTGAATGAATTGGCCCCTTGTGTCATGTTCATTTGTGGAGATGTAATAGGGACACTCATTGAAGGAATGAATGAAGAAGTCGGATTGAATGAAGGAAGAGGGTTGATTGAAGAGGAAGGATTGCCCCCATGACTGGTGATCATAGGTGGAATGTTTTGTATTGAAGTAGTCATTATGTTTGATGTAAAAGTAGCTATACTAGCAATAGAAGTTGTCAAAGGAATAGAATGATTGACTTGAGTAGGAGGTTGTGTATAGCCTAAAGTTTCGGTACAACTCTTCATAGGCATCACATTCGAATCCACGATGTGTGCAATACTATGCAAAATATCAATTCCATTCTTATCACTTTAAACCATACATTTTAAACCCTCAATTAATGAAAGGGCTTGACTATCGGGGTATTCTTGAGACATCCATTTCTGAAAATCATCAAATTGGTTATCCAATTTTGAAAGTTGTTCTACAGAAACCTCATGGAGAGCTTCTTCATCATTAAGAGGATTAGAGGAATTACCCGTGTCCTCATTAAAAAGACCATTCAAATTAGGTTCCATCTCCTCGGTAATTAAACCTTGGAAAGACTTAATTCTAAGGCTTCGTCTAACGGGAATAGTGTAAGTAGGGCTTATTGTTGTAAAACTCATGCACTAGAGAGAGAGAGAAGATTTTGAATTTTGAAAATAAAGTTGGCAAAATTGAACAATGAGATAATGATTATCCAATTTGAACTTTGTGAAAGAAGAGGGAAACACAACTTCCAAGAAAGGTAGGCACAATTGAAAAATTAGGGCCAAGGGGGGTAGCTCTTAATTTTAATTGTTATCTTGAAAATTGAAATCTTGAATTTTGAATTTATTTTCGAATTTAGAGGTAGAAAATTTCAATAACATCAGCCAATCTCCTAGATTTAAGCTGTTAAATGCAATCATGACAATCTCCTGAAATTTTGAAAAAAATGTCGGGGACTGTGGCGAACGGAGTGCACACGATCCTTGCAACTTTTTTCAAAATTTTCAGGGATGAAGGTTATGATGATTTTAAAGCTAATCTGAAAAAATTGAGTGATTTTATGATTTGTAGATAGGCCAAATTAAAGTTGCAATCTCAAAATTGAATCCTACCAAGATTGTTGAAAAATGCAAAATTTGAATTTTGAAAAAGAGAGGGAAACTGAAATTTTGAATTTTATGATTTTAGAGGGAATACTAAAAGCAATGCAAGCTTTGAAATTTAAAAGTTGACTCAATTTCATGCAAAATTCAATTTTGAAAGCGGAAATCAAAGTTGTTGCAATTAAACACTTAATTTCAAAAGTCACAAATTGCAAAAAATTTAAATAAAGCACTGAAACTTTGAATGAATGCCAACACACTTTTCAGATTTAGGACAGTAAGAAACACAATTTTAACACAAAATTTCAATTTCAACATTTTTTTGAATGATTAGAAGCCTTAATCCAAGCAATCACTAGACCAACTTTGACTTTAATTTTGAAAGTGTTAGAATTGATGAAATCAGCCAAGATTCTGGATTCTAGCAGAAAAATACAGTAAGATCTAGCTCCTGAAATTTCAGAAAAAATGTTAGGGACAATGGCGCTCGGGGTGCACACGGTCCTCGCAACTTTTTTCAAAATTTTCAGGGATGAAAGATATTATGATTTTGTTGCGGAATCCAAAGTTACAGCCGATTTGAAGGTGTTTTGATCAGTGAAATCATCAGTTAAATGTTGAATCAAGAGGGCTTTAAAAATTAGGGTTTTGACACTTAACCACTTAATTTTCAGAATTAAAGCACAAATATGAATTGACAATTTGCAATAGAAGGGTAGATCTGAAACAAGCATTAACAATTAAACATTTCACAAGCTCAATTACTAAAAAGAAAATTTAGGGTTTTTATGCAATTAACCTCTAAAATTTGCAAAAGATCAAACATGAAAATGTAATTAAGGAAGCAAATTTTTTCAGATCTAACCATGAATAATTAGAATTAGGATGTTCATGTCGGGTTCACCAAAATGTAAAGCGGAAAATCGAACCCTAGGTGTTCCCCCACTCCAAGGAGAGAGAAAGGAGGTCACTAGGATTGATGGTTTTCAATTGGGAGAGACTTTACATTCAAAAGAGGGGTTGAAACTCACAAGATCCAATCCCACACAATGCAAAATTGAATTCTAAATGAGTTTCAAGGGTTGAGATAGCAAGGATACCCTCTTTTGTAAAGAATGTAGATAGAAGGATTGAACTAGGAGTGTATGTAAAAGTATGAAAGATTCGCTTGTAGACGGAGATAGAGACACGGGATGAAGCTACGAACCTGAAATTAGCAGTAAAATGTCGAGACGATGCTGTTCTGCAAGTTTGAGCGAAAGTTGACGGGACGATGGCGCCCGGAGTGCACATGGTCCTCCGAAAAATCTGCGAAACGAAGGGGGATCTGTTCGTCTCTGCACAAGGATTCCAGATCTTCAATTACAACCGCGTACCTACAACCTACACACAGAAAAGAGAGGACGATTGGGGGGTTAGGGATTAGGGGTTTGCCTTCAGGTCAAACCCCAATTTTGGAATTAACCAAGAAATGAGAATGTTGTAAATGTAAATGTTTGTAATGTAATCAAGTACTGATACCTTGTTGTAAGAATGTTTGTATTCTTACATGCGAAGGTGTAATGATGTTGTATGTTGTAGGTGATCTCCTCTTCAATGGTTGAATCCTTGTCTTGAATGCAACACCTAGCCTTGAATGGAGACCTAGGATGCTCAATTGCTTGAAGGAATGCTTGAACGTTTGAATGTTTGAATGTTTTAATGTTTGCTTATCGCTTCCACCTCTTGCACACATATGTTTTTCCTCCTCCCTTTTCATGAGGGGAAATGTAGTTTATATACTTGTCAATTAGGGTTAGGGGACTGATTTTTCTGACCTTAGGCCGACCTAGGAGCATTACTTTCCAAATTGCAAACTTGAAGACCCGATGCCCAACAAGAGACCAGGCCCAAAATAGGGCCAGGGACCAGGGCGCTGGGCACCATGGTCCCACCTCCCAGGACAACAGGGTGCAAGGAGGATCAGGCCAAGGTGTAGAAAGATGCAGTTTTTGATGTCGTTAACAGGTTTTGGGGTCTCCATTCAGGTTCAATGTTGTCCCGCCATCGTGAAGACCCAAATGCAGTTGAAATTACAAGTGTCACAATTTTACGACACTATAGTTGGTATTTTGGATATGTTGATATGGTTTTGTCATTGATGTCAACACTTGATGTCAACACTTATCAACTCTGGCAATGTTCACTGGCAAGCAAGTGACTTATGCATAGTCACCGGTATCCTATACATCGACAGGATATATTGTTCACAGGCACTTGGAATGACATGAAGAACACCTGGTTATGTCGAAGACATCGTTTGGACACTTTGTCTTGGAGAATTGTTCATTGGTATATTTGAGTTTGCATATTTGCTATTACTGACAAATAGGTCTAGAATATGCACCGATAGGCTTATCTATTCTAGATCAACATGACACGCTTGGAGATGATTTATTATTATTGTAAATGCATTAAGCCAACATGTTGAATCAGATATTGCATCGGTTATTGAGTTATTTGTAAATTACTTTTTTTGTAATATCTTTTAGAGCTGACCTACTAAAATTGGTCTTAGGTTATGGTATATATGTAAGATCTTATTTGTAAGATCGATATGCGATTAAGGAAAAGATTTATAAGAAGGTATATGCGAGATTAAGCAGAGCTATACACGCAGACATCATTTGAAGGTTGAAGGAAGGTTTTTGTGAAGACAATCAGAACTACACTAGTACCGAATCTAGCATATGAAGATTCTATTTTGAGCAGTACATTATTATTGCATTTAACCATCCAATTGTAGTTAGTGTGACTCCCATTTGTGTTTGAGCAGTGAGCTCTAGGCACTTGGCCTTTTTGCATGTGCAAACCCCATTTGTATACACATACTATCTGCAGTAGTATCATCTGATTGTGGGTAAGGTTTCCCACCGTGGTTTTTCCCCTTACAGGGTTTCCACATACAAACATTGGTGTTATGTGTTGTGGATGTTATTGTCTTTATGTTTCATGCATTAATCTTTACTGGTACTGCAATTAACTGATAAACTGTCTACCGACATAAAGTTTGGTTTATCGGTATTAAGCTTTAAGTTTGGATAAGTTGTTTTTGGTTTAAATTTATTTGACAACTGATTCACCTCCCCCTCTCAGTTGTCTCCGGGACCTAACAGTTTTCATGTATATGATGTTATGAAAAATAGATTTTTAATATACTTATATTATGCATAAGTTGGCTTTTGTATATGTAATGAATGATGAAATGAATTTTATTCATCAAGGTATTGCTATGTTGATGATATTTGGTATAAAAGTGTTCATACACTTTATGCATTGTTATACAACTTATATAACTTATGCATTTCATTTATGTGATACATATTTGTTATAGATAATGGATGGTTCAGATTAATATGTTTGTATACTTTATCCATGTTTATTTAAATCATTCATGTTATATTTGTTACACATGATTATGATCACAATTTACTATTAAGACACATGACTAATGCTTTACCTAATGTTATGATATTTCAATTTCTAAATACTACAAATATATTACTAAGCTATTGAATCAAACATGAACTTTTCTTTTTATATCTATTTTCTTTTATTTTAAATGGTTTTGGTGATAATAAATCCTAACTTAAACATTATTCTTATTTTTATTTACAGAAAAGAATTCAAATTATGGATGTTTCTGAAAATGAATCAGAAATCATTGTTGGAAGCTAAATGCCTTAGTAAACTCAAACAAAATTGTTGAAATTAATATTCACAAATGTGCAAGAAATATTTTGCAATACTAGGACAATATTGTCAAAGAAATTGAACACACGGCTTTAAGGGTTGATGACGTGGAAGAGTTTGAAATATTGGAAATAGAAGTGGCTAACAAAGCCAAAGAAGCATATTTAAAATTAGCTTCATTTCCACCGATGCTTAAAGAAGTTTACCAGATCATTACGAAAATAAAGGTCGAAATACTATTTTGATCATTGGAGAATTCTTTATTACCATAGTTACATTTGAATTTCTTCTGGAATACTACTTCTTTATATGATTAGGTTTATTCAAGTCGAAACATAACAAATATTTATTAAATATTAAATGTGTTTCAAATATATATCAAAGATAGAAAATTCTATTTTAAAATTATATATTCTACTCTGTGTTTTTTTTATATTATATTTTATGGGAGAAATGTTGATTATAGATTCAATCTACATATATTTAAGTTGCAATTAAAAAAACTATCTAATATAATCTTCATAATTATTAATTAACCTACATGTTTGAGGGTTGCACTGCTACTAGCCTATATATCTTTTTTTTTAAGATATATAAATTATGCCTACATATATCGAGGCGATTAATTTTTTCTTTCCACTTTCATATAAAAATTGAATTGAAAAAATTCAATGCCTCAATATATCTCGACGTAATTTATATATCTTAAAATTAAAGATATATAGAATAGTGTTACTCTTTTGAAAGTGTCCTTGTCATTTATTGGGCTTGATCAAAATAAATTTCAAAAAAGTTAAATTTATGTATTCTATAAAATTTTCTAAAACTTTGGCACATCTAGAATATATTGCAAATGCCTACAAACACCTCAGGGAAGTGTCCTTGTCATTTATTGGGGTTAATTTTTGCAAATGCCTACAAACACCTCAAGATTATTCAAGCGCTTTTTTTTGGTTCTCTACAAACTCTCTATATTTGGTGAAATTATTGTCGAACCAACATTTTGTCCTTCCTATCTTCTAGGATGTTCAAATTAACGAGTTTTCAAAGGTAGTGCATTTGAGAGTGGTGTCAAGTTCATTTATTAACATTTTTTCATATTTTTAATAGTTGGTTCTTAAGTAGTTATGATCAATTATCCACTCCCACAATTTTATGAATTTATTTTAAAGAAGGGGAAACCCCATCTTACAAGCTTATATCAATATACGTTAGAAGAATGATAAATGATAAATGCTTTGGGAACTCATAATTCCATTGTAACATCAACTTGGAATTTTAGTTGGGGACCTTTCTCAACAACACTAGAAATAGTCTATCGACTAACTGGATCATATATATTAATAGTAATATAGTTTATATTATTATTAAATTAAATATTAAGACTAAAATTAAATTATAGTTGTAATTATTGTTAGAATTGAGTTAGAAGAAATTAAAATTATATTTACAATTAGAATTAGTGTTAGTTTTAAAGTTGGGATTAGGATTATGGTTAGAATTCAATTAAGATTGAAATTAAATAGGGTTAAGTGTAGGGTTAAATCTATATTTAATGTTTCAATTAATCTCCAAGTTATATTAGGTTGACATTCCGATTCACGTTAATTTTTACTAAAAGTTTGTGTTTAAATAATATATTTTTTCTCATTAATATTTCAATTACTATCACTTTTTGAGTAAGAAATAATGTTAGTATTAGGTTTAGAGTTATCATTTTTGTTAGAGTTTTGTTTAGGTTTGTGATGCATCTCCTTATATGAATGTATGTATAGGTTTATTTGTAACTTGTACTAATACAACTTAATGTAGTATGGTTTATGGTTGAGGATTAGTATTGAGAGTTAAAAGATTAAAATATAAGGTTAACATTGGATATAATGTTATAGTTCAATTTACAATTATTATGAATTTTTGGGTTAGGTAAATGGTTTAATGAGATTTATCATATGAATAAAATTGTCTTTAATATTAGATATTTAATCCTAATATTTTAATTAATGAATATATGATTATAATTATATAATACAATTTGTATAACTATATCTTATATTAATTTTTTTAATATTAAAAATCTAAAGGTGTCATTTTCTAATTAATAAATATATAATCAATACATATTTTATATTTAATTATTATATAAAAATTTATATATGTATTATATTAAATTTAAATTTCAAATACTATATGAAACACCTTATGTTTATAATTTTAATATAGTTTATTAAAAAAATATATAGTAAATATCAATATTATTATTGTATTAATTTTTAATTATCATTATAATAATTTTATATTGCAAAATAATTTAAAATTTAAAATGTTATATTCAATATTTAAAATCTTAATTCTAATCCTAAAATATTAAGATCATAAAATTATTTTCGCCACTCATATATTTCAATTTAATATTTTTTTATGATGAACTGAGTTTAAGAAACCTATTTTTTATTTTAAAATATTTAGAAAATTTAATATAATATTATTATTATCTTATGTTAATTAAACTATTGTGATAGAATTTTGGATTTAACTGTGCAAGAATTTTTGAAATAGCTCTTTTCAATTACATAATTCTGCCAATTTGTGAAGTTTCTTCTTAAGGATGCTTCCGCATAGTTTGATGTTAATGGCTCACTCACTCAGGTCATTAAACTTAGAAGGTCCATCAGGTAGGGATGCCCCCTTGCCCCAGGCTTGGTTTCCATTGCCTCTGATGCATTGTACTACATATTGAGAGACTGCACCATTTCCCCCAAAATCGAAGGTGTTGTGCTTCCTGAAGATTTGGTTAATATTCAGTTTGCAGATGATATTGCATTATTTGTAGAACTCACCAAGCAGAACATGGAAGCCCTTGAAAGAAAAATCAAGTTCTTCAGTGAGATCTCAAGGGCCAAAATCTCTCAAACTAAATCCACCTTGCTCGGGTGGAGAGAGGAACTCTGGATTGGTTACAACAATTGGGGTTCTAGTGGGGGGGTGGGTCCTAACAAGATTGTCAAATACCTGGGGATACACTTCTCTAAAGGAAATGTGGATATGGGTTAGAGGTAAAATAGAAAAGAAATTAAATAAGTGGAATAATAGATATCTGTCACCTGGTGGAAAAGTGCAAATTTGTCAAACGATTCTATCTTCCTACAACATTTATTATTCATCTATCTAGATGTTTTGTAACTATCAGATCCTTGAAATACAAAAAGTTATAAGGAAAGGAAATAGTAAGATACATTTAGTTAAATGGGGTTGGTGTCATATTGAGAAGAGATTGGGAGGGTTCGGACTAAAGGATCTAAGACTCCAAGGGATTGCACTTGCTACAAAATGCATCTTTCAGGCATTTGAAGGCAGTGAACCATGGAAAGTCTTGGTCAGAAGCAACATTATGAGGGTTGTACCTAAGGGGGCTAAATCTTGGAATTCTTTACCCTTTTGTGACCTGGTGGCTGAAGGTTTCCTAGTCTGTACAGGGTTCGTGTGTCTTTAAATCCATCTAGAGGGCCTGGGAAATAGTTAGACCATTCAACACCAATAGTAGGGCTAGCAACAATAATCACATTCATGGAGAGAGATCTATCTGGTGAAACCTTTTCCACTCCTCCAAATCTCTTGCGCTTACACAAACCTGTTCTGCAGAGCATGGGCTAACAAAGGTATTTGTTGCTTTAAAGACATTATTGATAGTGATATGCTTATGAGTTGGGAAGCACTTAGTGCTAAGTATGATATTCTAGCTTCCCAAAAAAGAACCTACAATATGGTTAAAAATTCTTGTGGTGTTCTTCAGTTGCCTAAAAATTGTAACGTGGATAATAACAGATTTACTACTTAAATAAATGGAATAATGATACCTTTATTTCTAATGTTAAGTCTATTATTTCTTATAATACTCTCTCTTATGATGAGTCTATTATCAATCATGTTGATACTTTGTGGTATGCAGATTTATCTTTAAAGTAGTGGCAGAAAGTATTCACAGGATTATTAGAAAGTCATATTGTTCCTAAAAAAAAGGTTTTAAATATTGATGTGCAATAAATGTAGAGTGCTTGAATCTGTTAGACACATCTTCTTTGAGTGCATTATTGCTAAAGAAATCTGGTTGATGTTTGGTATTTCTATTCCTAACCAGGTTAATATTATGGAAGTGTTTACGGTGAAAATGGATACAACAATGATAATATTGAAAGACTAAATGGATTCAACCACAAAACCCTAGCCTAACAACAACAAAGATCCACCATAACATATGAAGATTACCTAAGACAATGCAAATCAAATGAAATCACAAAGATCATACCATCACATGTCCAATAGGGTTTGGATCTCCATTCTTCCTATCTCCATTGATCTTGTTTGATATATTTTCTCTCAGATTTTATGTGCACAAGAGCTCAACAAAGAACGGAAATGTGGTTGCATGTAGGATCGCATATGAAAGTTCAAAAGCATAGTGTAGTCAAGTAGTCCACCATGGTTTGATAATGAAGGAAGCATCTCCTTATATAGAAGACACTATAAGAAATAGAGGGATAAGATTGAGAGGTGTAAAAGAGGTTGGCTATGATTAGAGGGTAGGTAGAGAAAATAATAAAATAATGAAAGGGTAAGGTAGTGTATGAATTAAGAGATGAATGACATGTGTCATGGGTAGAAAAGGCTAATGACTTAATTAAATAAATAAAGATTTATTTAATTAATAGAAGAAGTGGGATCAATTAAATAAATAAGATATTTATTTAATTTAGGAAAAAGGGTAATTTAAATAAATAAATGTATTTATTTAAATGAGAAATAAGACTAGCAAATGATAAATGAATGAATTAAATAAATACAGATTTATTTAATTAATAGAAGAATTAGGCTAAAGTAATTAAATAAATAAAATATTTATTTAATTAGAGATGACAATTTTAGGTGTCTACATTTTGCCCCTCTTTGAGACAATGCAGCTTGTCGCGTTGTTTCAAAGAAGATAATATGAACTGATACAAAGTTGCCCCAAGATGGGAATGATATGCCCCCTCGAGAGATTGGATGAAAATGTTTGAAAAGATCGTAGACAATCTCTCTATAAGAAAGAAAGGCTAGAATGGATTGACCAGATGGAGTGACAGAGTCACGGGATAATGAAGACTGACTTGGGAAATGAGGGCTAGGGCCAGGGCAATCTATAAAATAGACCATGAGGGGAAAACATCCTCATTATCATCCACACATTCATGAGATCAGAGTGCAGAGTGAGATAGAGCAGCAGCAGTTAGCAGCGATGGCATTGGTTCACAGATTCGATCGCGTTCACCGATATCAGAGGCCAGCAGATGCAGGAGAGCCAATGAGTACCACAAAACCTCCTTGTACTTTGTTACAATAAATGTTGTCATTAATGCATCTTATGTAGTGCAATAAATGCGCTTTTCGGAAAATGTCTAAAATGTATAGGCACATTTGTGCTGGTGCCAGGCGCGTCTATGCTGGCTAGGTACGTCTGTGTCGGAATAGGCATCTGTGTAGGATGCGATCGCATCTACGCTGTGCAAGCGCGTTTGTGCTAGGCAGACACATTTGTGTCTTTTAGGTGCATCTATGCAGAGCATAGGCACGTCTGTGTGTTTCAGGTGCGTTTGTGCTAGGCAGGTGCATTTATGCAGTCTCTAAGAACATTTATGTCATGAAAGAGCGTTTGTGTCTTCTAGGTCAAATCGACAGTTCTGTGATGAACATACACTGTCGATTGGATAAGTTGCTGAGAGGATACACTCAAGCAGGTTCACTAGGGAAGACTAGGATAGCAGATAGGGCTAGGATTGACAATTCTATGATAGAACATACGTTACCAATTAGGAAACTACTCAAGAGGATTCACTCAAGCAGAGGCCCTAGGATAGGATAAATCAAGGCACTTTGTGATGAACAGTGAGTACCAAGACATAGTACTTTGTGATGAACAGGGAGTACCAATAGGAGCAACACTTTGTGATGAATAGGGAGTGCAAATGTGAGCAACACTTTGTGATGAATAGGGAGTGCAAAACACGTAGTACTTTGTGATGAATAGGGAGTACCATTAGGATAGAAGCAACACTTTGTGATGAATAGTGAGTGTCACTAGGATAAAAGAAACACTTTGTGATGAACAGTGAGTGTTACTAGGATAAAAGCAACACTTTGTGATGAACAGTGAGTGTTACTAGGATAGAGTACCATATGAACTTAGATAAAAAAGTAGCATTTTGTGATGAACAGTGAATGCCACTATGACTGATATGATTGATTTACTGGACTGCAGGAGTATTTGCCTATGCTGGAGTCACGAGAGAGATTCCCGTCGACTTAGAGGTTGCGACCAGAGTTGACATTCGAGGATAGGGCTGCCATTGAGGTCATGGGTCTGAGATACATTATGTATGTGCCTAAGTTTCGAGCGAACATGGGTTTGCTGATTGCATTAGCTGAGAGGTGGCACTCTGAGACGTGCATGTTCCATTTGCCGATGGGTGAGATGATAGTCACCTTGGAGGATGTGTATAGGATTCTATGGATACCGATTGACGGGGAGTTGATTCCTTACGATTGAGACGGAGATAGGGATGCCCTGAGATGAGTGTTTCAGGACCCAGGACTGGAGATGAGGGTAGGACATGTGGCTTGGGACACCATGATAGCTATAGGATTAGGGCTGCCAGCAGTGCTAGGGGGAGTGATCAGTAGGTTCCTGTGTCCTGATAGGGTGACATGAGGTTTGGCTGTGGGCTGGGGGAGCACCTTGGAGACGCTGGTTACACAACACACCAGATATGCCTAGGGACCGTGTGTGCTGGCACACTTGTATTACGAGCTGCATTAGTTTGTTTATCATGGATCCATAGGATTGGGCTGCAGGGTTACATTGCTACAGGTGTGGGCATATGAGCATCTGCCAGTGACATGACCTATACACTTCAGGGGCAAAGGGCATGGATGCAGCTTTGTGCATTTGTATGACATGATTACATCGCAGTGATGGATTGGCAGGTTGGAGCGTTGGCATCGGGTCCTAGATGAGATCGACACTGTTATATGGAGGCCGTACCTTGGGTACGAGTAGTGGGAGGAGGACATAGTGGATCTCCTGTACACCTTCCGGAGTAGATATCTGATTGGGCAAATGCCCTATGTTTTGGAGAGATAGCTGATTGACAGAGTATGTAGGTAGTTTGGCCAGATTTAGCGGATGCCCCGGGGTTCCAAGATTTATGCTCGGACAGTTCGGGATCAGGTACACTTTGGACCACTGTTGTCATATGATCAGGCCATGACACAACTAGCAGAGATGGTGCTGATGCCATGGGATATGTGGTCAGATATTGAGGATGCAAGCATGGATGTTGAGTACACGATGTATTGGGCTGAGCATCCCTTTCCACGACTGACAGACCCAGGGGAGCTGGTAGAGGGAGATAGTGGTGGGGATGAGGATGATGATGGAGATGGTGGGGGGAGAGGCCAACGGAGGAGGCAGGGTGCCATTGGAGAGAGGAGGGTGATTCCACAGAGAGAGTGTGGGGAGGAGAGACAGGCTCGAGTGGCAAGGGGTTGGGGTGCATTGCCACTACAGGTGCCAGCAACATAGGGTCCTAGACAGGTGCAGTGACAGGGATAGAGGCAGGTACAGGTATAGGCACATGCACTAGTATAGGGGGAGCCACAGGCAGAGCCACAAGGAGTTGAGGCAGAGGAGGATGAGAAGGTTGAGCTGAGGGAGATCTGCCAGGGATAGGCAGATGAGATTTAGGACTTGGAGAGGGAGAGGGATAGACTTAGGAGGTGACTTAGGGAGACAGAGAATGAGCGGGATTAGGCTATCCAGTGCTATACTGAGGCTGAGACAACATTGAGGGCTGGGAGGCAGGCAGTAGAGGACATAGGGGCTAGATATGCCTATGTTCTGTGGGCAGGGGAGGAGATCGCTTACTGGCAGAATCTCTATTATGGTGCAGTGCCAGTCGATCAACAGGCTAGGAGCTTTCGTAGACCATCACGTACAACGACGGCCACTGGAGGGAGTTAGAGGAGGCAGGTGTCTAGCGGTGGGGTTATGGGTCCTCCACCACCACCAGATAGAGGGGGCAGGAGAGATGATCCTGAGGTGGGTCCTTCTAGGGCTCAAATTCTGTTGAGGCCAGGTGGCTCCGAGGGAGGGAGTTCATCATAGCCGTAGAGGGATCCCTATGTATCAGTATTGTACCATTTTTGTATGATGATGTAGACACCTGCGGGTGATTGTAGCCATATGATTTTGACATAATTGTATCATGACACTTTATATATATATGAGATGATTCATCTTTGTGGCAGCTATATGCATGTGTACCTATGTGATGAGATGTTTAATGATGTATGTTTTATGTGATGGTTATGATATGGATGCAAATATGTACATGATGAAATGCAATATTTTTGTTCTTTTATATTTTATATATTATGCAAATGTGAATGTGAATGTATGAAATGCAAATGAATATGAATGTAAATGATTATTTACATGATGAGAATGTAAAATGTGCTAATATGTGTTGTGTGCAGGATGTGATGCAATTGTGATATCTATATGTATGTATGAAATGCTTAATATGTGGTAATGCAGGTGAAACTACATGAGATACAAATGTTTTTGGTGTGTTATTATACTCAGTCATGTGATAGTAGGTTACACGGACTTGAGAAGGATGATGGAAGTCAATCAAGAAAGGGGGATGAAAGATAGAAGATATGAAAGTGAAAGAGCTTCTTGTGCGTTATCATCATTGAGCTTTATTATGGCAAGTAGGTTATGACAATCGAGGCATATGTTTAACCTAGAAAGTCATTGTACCTGTTTGCATGGAGATAAGACAGTCACAAACAAGGAATTCCCCGGTTCACACTAGACTCACAGTGTCCTCATATCCTTGGACAAGTCATACCATTACTAAGAGACAATCCACAGACAACAAAGAAAATAGGTGACGATACCCCATCCTCGCCTTTCTAGTCAAAGACATCTCGGAAAAGCTAAAAGACATGTCACCAAAAAGATAAAAATCAAAAGAAAACCAAGACTCGACACCAACATTCACTATAGTCCTCAAGTTTAGTGTCCCTTGTCACTTGTATAAGTTATTTGATTGTGGTCACAATGTTAAATTTCACAAAAAGGATAGATAGCACTGAACCATAATGTTGTCTAAGTCTGTTGAAAGATTTGATTTGTTGAAGCACATTGTTGCTATTGTGTATCATCTAAAACTGACTGAATCCAGGAAATCGATACGTTATTGCGGAGAAGATGAAACTTTATTGCGGATCAGTGATGCAAGTGCTGTTTTATTGCAGATTGTGCGCGAATAAACTGAAAAAAAGTGGAAGAAACTGTACTCCTCGAAACATGTGATGTTCTCAGTTCCACACCCATCACTAGACATAGGATTTGCCTTAGCCACAGATAGGAGCTGATTTATTATGAATGGAAAGGGGTGAAAAGGGAGATTTATTATGAATGGTGAACCAATCTTGGGTAGATCAATAACAAGCCATGATGGGAATGGGTAAGTTTATTATGAATGGCTAGGATGTGAGTGTGTGCAAAGTGAAAGGATGAAAGTGAATCCTGAAGGAGGGAGGAGCAATGTCTCTACGCATGGCACCGGTGACCCAGTTTTCACCATGGTACTTGCCCAAGGCACCATCAAAGTGGTTTTCACCATTGGACAAAATTATTTCTCTTTACTGTTTTGATTTTTTTGTTGTCACAAAGCACCTATTTGCCAGGTTTTCACCAAGTAACGATTTTTATGTTTTTATGATTTATTTTTGAATTTTTTTTTTGTATTTTTCAATTAGGATACTCTGAAGAGCTGTCTGTAAAACTTATGAAGGTGCATGTTGTTGATAGGATCCTCCAAAGGTTCACCTTCTGTAGTTGAGAGCTGATATGCCCCAGATCCATATGCTGTTGTGATGATGTAAGGAATTTTTGGGATTTTCTTTGAGAACCAAATCACCTACCTCAAATGTATGAGGCTTAACTTTGTGATTGTAGCTGTGACTCATTCGTTGTTGATAAGCCTTGAAATGATTAAAAGCAGTTTGTCTTCGTTCATCTAATAGTTCAAGTTCTTGTAAGTGAGAGACCCTATAGTCTTCATCACTGATAATGTTTTGCAAAGAGACTCATAAAGAGGGTAGCTCAACCTCAATAGGAAAGATGGCTTCAACACCGTAGACAAGTGAATAGGGTGTAGCTCCTATAGGTGTGCGGACACTTGTGCGGTAGGCCCCAAAGTGCAGGATTAAGTTGGATATGCCAATTATGGCCAGCGTCGTTGACTGTCTTTTTTAAGATTTTAAGGATTGTTTTATTAGATGCCTCAGCTTGACCGTTACCTTGGGGGTAATAAGGTGTGGAGAAACGATGGGAAATATGGAAGCGATCACAGAGTTCACGAACATCTTGATTTTTGAAGGGACGCCCATTATCGGTGATAATGGAAATAGGAATACCGTATCGACAAATGATATAGTTGAGAATGAAGGTAGCAATTTATTTTCTAGTGACTTGCGTGAGAGGCACAACTTCCATCCATTTTGTGAAATACTCTGTGGTAGTGATAATGAATTTATGAACATTGGAAGAAGGAGGGTGAATCTTGCCTATGAGATCGAGTCCCCACTGACAAAAGGGCCAAGGAGTCGCAATTGGTTGAAGCTATTGCACTGGCACATGGATGAGGTCTCCATGAAGTTGACATTGCTTACATTTCCTGACAAACTAATAAGAGTCTTTTTCCATATTGGGCCAGTAATATCCAGTCCTGATGAGTTTCTTAGCTAAGGTAGGACCACTAGAATGTGGACCACATATCCCTTCATGTACTTCACATAATGCAATCTGAGCTTCGTCGCTTTCTAAACATCTAAGAAGAGTGCCATCTAGACCTCGACGGTATAGGAGATCGACTAAAATGACGTATCGGGAAGATTGGCAAATGAAAGTGCGGTGTTGGTTATTGGATAGATCAGGAGGTAGGGTATTGTCACGAAGGTATGTGAAAATGGAACCATATAACTATGAATCAGGACCAACAACACATAACATCTCAGTAGGAGTGATTTCATATGAGGGAACCAAAAGGTTATCCACCAAGAACTCATAGCGGGTCTCATTTGGAGGTAGATTGATCAGTGAAGCAATTGTAGCCATGGCATCTGCGGCTCGATTCTTCTCTCTTGGTATCTGCTCAAAGTCTATCTTCATGAAATGTTGTTTTAGGTCATCCACCATTCTTTTGTAAGGCATTAATTTTTCATCCTTTGTTTGGTAATCATCAATTGCTTGACGAATTACAAGTTGAGAGTCCCCAAAAACACAAAGTTCCTGGATCTTCCACTAAACTGCAATCCGTAATCCAGTTGTTAATGCCTCATATTCTGCTATGTTATTAGTGCAAGGAAATGATAATCAATATTATTTTGGTATAGAATCCCCTTGAGGAGTTATAAAGAGGATGCCAGCTCCTGCCCCATGCTATGTGTATAAGCTGTCAAAGTATAATTGTCATGGTTTTGCATGTGACACTGTTAAAATGGATTCATTTGGAAATTCTAAAATTAGAGGAACATCATCTATCATGGGGGCATCTGCTAACTGATCTGCGATGGCTTGTCCTTTTATTGCTTTTCTGTCCACATACTCGATGTCGAATTCAGTCAGGATCATTACCCATTTGGCTAGTCACCCAGTAAGCATTGCTTTATTGAGAAGGTATTTCAATGGATCGATCTTTGCAACCAACTTAGTCTTATGAGTTAGCATGTAATGTCATAATTTCTGCGAAGCAAAGACCACAGCGAGACATGCACGCTCAATTGGTGTGTAGTTTAGCTCATATCCTACCAATGTGTGACTGATATAGTACACTGCCTTTTCTTTGCCCTCAGCAACTTGTTGTGCTAAGAGTGCCCCCAGTGCTGTTGAAGTAGCTGATATGTATAGTAGTAGAGGCTGATGTAGAACTGGTGGCATCAAAACTGGCGGATTCAGAAGATAATCTTTGAGTATCTGGAAAGCCTGTTGACAGTTATCATCCCATTTGAATTTGATGTTTTTATGTAGCAAGTGCTGAAAGGGATTACATTTATTTGCAAGTTGTGCTATGAATCTTCGTATGGACTGGAGTCTCCCTTGTAAAGATCAAAGCTGGCTGATGTTTCATGGTGGTTGCATCTCAAGGATGGCCTTGACTTTTGCTGGATCGGCTTCGATTCCTCTTTTTGATACAATGAATCCTAGGAGCTTCCCGGAGGTTACTCCAAAGACACATTTCTTAGGGTTTAATCTTACTTTGTATTTTTCCACCCGATCAAAGATGACTGAAAGTATGTCCAAATGTGTATCTCTATCTATTGATTTTCCCAAGAGGTCATCAACATAATCTTCCACAGTAACGTGCATGAGATCATGAAAGATAGTAGTCATGGCTCATTGATATGTAGCGCCTGCATTTTTTAGCCCAAAGGGCATGACATTCCAGCAGAAAGTTCCCCAAGGACAAGTGAATGCTATTTTGTGCTGGTCTTCGGATGCAATTTTTATTTGATTGTAACCAGAGAATCCATCCATCAAGGACAACATCACATGACCTGTTATGAGATTGACAATCAAGTCAATATTTGGTAACGAAAAATCATCCTTAGGACAAGCTTTGTTGATGTCTCTGAAATCTGTACATATTCTGATGCTACGATCTGGTTTACTGATAGGCACTAAGTTGGAGATCCATTCAGGATAATCAATTGGGCGTATGAATCTGACATCCAATAATTTCTCAAGTTCTGCTTTGACAAGTAATGCCACTTGTGGATGCATCTTTCTTAATTTTTGTTGCACTAGTTTTGCCCCCAATTTAACTGTCAAATGGTGCATTACCAAATCCAAATCCAATCCAGGCATATCAGTGTATGACCATGCAAAGTTGATTTGTTGTTCTTTGAAGAAACTTATGAATTTTGACCTTTCTGACTCCATCAAAGATTGGGCCAAGAATATGTTGTGTGGAACCTCTTCCGTACCAATATTTGTTTTGATAGTCTCCTCTACCAACATGGATGACTTTTCCTCATATGATGTTGGGAGAATGTCGAGCCTTCCATCTTCGGGTGCCTCAGAGAGGTTTTCACCCTCAGATACATCCTTTCTTTTTACTTTTTTGGGGCCAAACAACGCCACTGTGTGGTTTTTGCCATAAGACCCTTGGTTTGTTTTTATTTTCATATTTTTGCGACTAGAAGGCCTGACACCCTCACCGAAATATGCCACACTATTGAGTTCTATAGTGTATCCCGCTTTATGGTCCCTAGGGGGAAGATCATCTCGTATGCCAAGATAGTCAATAAAAGCTTCATCATTTTGGAATGTGTCAAACTGTGCAGGTCCTTCATGATCCCAGTCAATAAGTTGGTGGTGAACGAGGGGAAGGCCTTTAATGTCTTCAAAGTTAGCAGGGCTAAGAGTGAAGATGCAATTATATTCAGGTATGTCAAGGTAATTATCAAGGTCATCATTGGCACTCTCCTCATCAGTCTCAATCATGAACGAATCCAAATTATCATCACTAGTAGCGCATTCTAGAACAGGTGCTCTCATTCTATGTGATTTCAACCTAGGACCTAGGGACAAGGACTGTGCGGAATCCTCAGGGGTTTTTTCTTGACCAACTTTGAATTTTTTATAAAATTCCTCTTCTTCTGTGAGTTCATCTGGCTCTCTGAATGTCTCAGTGAGCTCATAGTCACTGGAGGATTTGTCTAAACCCCATTCCCATTCATTGGAATATGTGGAATAATGATTCTCTTGTTGAATTTTGGCATCTTTGATTTGTAATGCTTCTTTTTTCCTTTGAGTGTGGACCTTGGGAGTCATGAAACCAAGTCCCTTTGAGTGTTCCTTTTTGAATGTCAATTCAGGTTGTAAAGGTTCAATGATGCCTTCCTTTCTTAACCTAAGAGGGCTTTTGCCATCATAACCAAATTTTTGTAGAATCTTGAACCCTTTGCCATATTTCTCACATGCTATACTGATGTGATCATGTGTATCATCTTCAAGGTCTTTGTAAAGCATTTTGTATAAGTCTGCCTCTTCCAATTCACCCCATCTTTGAAAGATAGTAGGGTCCCATTTGAGTACAATGATAGATACCTGTTTATTAGGATGTGGTCTTCCATATTCTTTTGGTGAACTCATGACTTGTTGTAAGTACATGGTCTGATTTAAAGTGTATTCACCCATGCCCTTGTCCTGAAATTTGCCTTTAAGCTCACTTTGTTTTGATGTTGAAGGTTTTAATGACTCGAGATCAATGTATGCAGAAGAAGGAACAGCTTCGCGATTACTGAGAATGATGGTCTCAGTTTTTGATCTCAAGTTATTGTAGTATATGAACGGATTAGGATCACCATTAACTGTTATTTCAACTCCATTGTGAGGAAACTTAATGCATTGGTGATATGTAGATGGGACTGCCCTTATTTCATGAATCCAAGGATGTCCTAGCAATATGTTGTATGTGAGATCTAGGTCTAGGACTTGACAAACCACATCCTTCGTAACTGGCCCAACTCTGAGAGGCAAGGTGATTGTGCCTTTGGATGAGCGCTCTTCATCATCATATGCCTTGATGGTGATTTTGTTTGTAGAATTCATAGCTTTATCAGAATATCCCAATTGTTTAATAGTGCTCAATGTACAAATGTTTAGACCTGCTCCTCCATCTATCAGGACTCGTTTTATTCGATGTTTGTGTATGAAGGCTTCAATGTGTAATGGTGCATTATGTGGCTGACTTATGGAGGCGCCATTGGCTTTTGTGAATGTAAGAGAGTGTGGAATGGAAAGGTATCCCACCATGGCTTGAAACTGGTCCACGTTCAGATCAGTAGGAATGACAGTGTCTCTCAAGATTTTGTCAAGAATAGCTTTATGTGCGGGGGATATGCGTAAAAGCTCAAGGATGGAAATAAGCGCAGGTGTTTTCCCTAACTATTCTACAAGGTCATACTCAGGCTTGGTTGATGAAGAAGCGGTATTTTTAGCTGGAGCACCTTGCAAAGTGAATTTACCTCGACGAGTTGTGACATTACATTTAGAGGTAGGTTTGGAAGAAGATCCAATTCCTTTTAGGACAATTTTGGGTCTCTGGGTAGAATTCTCAGGGTTTTTGTCCTTGATGATAATGGTAGAGGAATAATTATCCATCGAGATATGATTGATAGTTGAATCGTAGTTATAAGATGCTCTGGTATAGTTGGTTTGGTCTTTTGTGGCTGCAGCTTTTCCCTTGTCATGCTTTGGGAATGGTTCCTTAAACATTTCATGTTCTTGATTGGATGAGTGTCCTTCAATCTCAATGTCACCTCTATCAATGAGATCTTGTATGATGTTCTTCAATCGATGACAATTTCTTGCCTTATGACCCTTTCTCTTATCGAATTCATAATACTCATCATCATTCCACCAATTTGGTTTAACCTTTGGCTCATATGGAGGAAAATCTGGAACTGTGATTACTTTGTTTGCCACTAGCTTCTTGAAAACTGACTCAAGTGGTTCTCCCAATGGAGTGTACTTCCTTCGTGATCTAGAAGTTGTTTGAGTATTCACTTGATTGTTTGTAGAGCTTGATCCTGAAAAAATGATTTTTGGTCGTATCATATTGGCATCAACAACACCATCATTGACTGTGTTCTTGTTTTTGTTCCAAAATCTTGGCTTATCTTTTCCTTTAAAGTCATCTTTGTTTTCCTTGAATATCTTAATGACTCCTTGTTCAATTAGGACCTTTTCTGTCACTAAGCCTTTTTCAATGACATCCTTGAAGGTGGACAAACAAGCTTTCCTTAGATCATAGCCAATGTCTTTGTTAACATTCTGAGTGAACATCTCCACCATTTGTTTTTGTGGAATTTCACAAGAGCATCTACTGGCTAGATTCCTCCATCTTTGTAAAAATGATGAAAAAGACTCTCCATCTTTTTGCTTGGTGTTGCACAAAGTAGTGATTGATATGTTTGTCTCTATGTTGTAGGAGAAATGTTGAATAAATGCCTCTGCTAAGTCACCCCATGACTTAATACCAGGTGGAAGTTGGGAGAACCATTCAATAGCTTGATCACCTAAGCTTTGTGGGAATAATCTCATCAAATATGTCTCTTCTGCTGCTACCTCAATGCAGGCTGTGAAAAAATGTCTTATGTGTGCCTTAGGATCCCCTTTGCCTCTATACTTATCAAATTTAGGCGTCACAAAGTGTGTAGGAAAAGGAGGTATTGGAATGCTCTTGTCAAATGGATAAGGACATATGTCTCTTATTTTGTATGTTGGCTTTGGTGTATTTATGTCCTCCATTTTCTTTTGTAAGACCCTAATTTGTTGTTCCAAATTGTTGTTAGATAGAGATCGATTCCTTGGACCATACCCCATGCATGAGGCACCAATTGGAGGAGGAGCATGTTGCATATATGGATGATATTGATCATACACATGTTCATATGGAGGAGGTCTATAATGATGTTGCGTATATGGACCACTTGGTATAGATTCATGTTGAGGAACGAAATATTTGTTTTGTCCATGTATACCATACTCTACAGGCATGTCATGTTTTAATGTGTTGCCCCCAAATTTGACACGGGGTTTCCTTGTGTCCAAATTTTGAGCATGCCTTTGAATATCCAATTGCTTTGGTGGTTCCTTAGCATTGGTATGTGATTGAGCATATTTTTCTACATAAGACTTCCATAATGGTCTGCGGAGATGAGTATCATATGCTTGACCATGTGTGTATGGGACCTCTAGTTTTCGAAACAAAGATGATGGTGATTCAGGCACAAGATGTGGTCCTCTATTGCCTCCACTATTAGGTCTCCTTTGATCCATGTTGGAGTGAGTTTGTTGCAAAGGTTGATGTTCTATTATTTGAGACATGTCAAAATCATGAGGGATCTTGGTTCCACTTTGTGCCATCACTTGTAGAAAATATTGTCTATCTCTCCTCATTATTTCCTCAACCAATCGAATAAAATGAGGATTCATAATGGTGTCTTCCACTTCTGCTGAGTGTACTGAAATGTTGTCCATATTGTCATTGTGTGTATCATTATTGTTTGTAGTGTCCATGTTTTCAACATTTGGAATGTTTCTATAGGCATCCATGTCAGGTAATGTGTTATGATCAGTATTGAAAAAGACATCATTGTCATACTCATAGACACTCATGTTTGCGGACTCTTGAGCCTCTTTACCTTCTCTCCTAGATTTTTGTGAACGGGTTTCAACCATGAACTAGGGCTTGACCAAGATGTGAGAGACTAGATGAAAATGGAAAGAGTATGGAAGACCAAGAGTTGGATGGAATGCAAATGAATCTGAGGTGTACTTGCAATGTCCAAAGTGTAAGACCAAGTATGTATGTAGTAGAGTAGGTGTGACTTCCAAAGAGATGATAGTTTCTCTTGATGAGGTAAGTTGACCTTGACTCTAAGTAAGACCAAATGAGACCCAAAGGTGATAGACCTTGATGGGGGACCACTTAACAAAATGTTGTTGTATATAGTGTATTGACAAAGTATGATGAGGACAAGCAAGTAACCTTTTGACTCAAGTTTAGAAAAATGTGAATGTAATGTAAGGTGTAAAGAAATGATGGACTGTGTGAGACCCAAAGATAGATTGAATGCTAGATGAAAACTTGGAGAAACAACCTAGGAAGCACAAGAATTCTGAAACTGACTATGTTTGTTTGTGGGACTGTAAAAGTTTTTCAATTCTGAACACAGACGCGCCTGTATACTGCACAGACACGATTTCCTGACACAGACGTGGTTCTATTTAACACAGATGCGTTTCTGAGATTTTGTCAATGCAATGTTGATTCTGAGAACACAGACGCATTTCTACCCTTCATAGACACGGTTATACGACACAGACACTATTATGTCAGACACAGACACATTTCTGCAAAATTTGTGCAATTTTTTCCAATTTGTGAAGTTGCTTTGTTGTGACCAAATTTGAATGTTTGACTGTTTTTTCATGACAAGATGACACAGTGTTGATGAGGACTCAATGTTTGCAAGTGTCTAGACTCAAAAATATGACTCAAAGAAAGTGTGTTGTTTGATGTAGAAATGTTTTGCATACACTTGAAGACACAAAAGACACAATGTTTTGTTGTTTGGTCTTGAATGTTTGAATGTTTAAAATAAGTCAAGCACAATTCTTATGGTTGGCCAAGACAATAGTTGTTGATCCCACATGAGGTTTTACCCCTGAGGCTATGCTATTCAGAGTGGATACTTAGATGCTTGACCCCACTGGCTCCACCCTTGACACTCACTTCTCAGGGCAGCCAAGCATCAGTCCCCACAAAAACTCCTTGTGGCGAACTTTGTAACTCTACTAAGAACCGTATGTGTGTGGGCCGCTACCAGAGGTCCGACCTCCTACCCCAACAACTAGAAGGATTTGGGCTTCTAAAACAAAAAGGTGTTAGTAATGGTATCCGCTCGTGTGGCCATACATGCGGCACTTTCAGCTCTGTAAATACAGAAGGCTCCCAACTGGTAGGGATTACGCCCTACAAATGATCAAATAAATTTGATCAAACGGATTTATGGGATGACATAGTGTCGGTATGAACTAATCAGCACACGTTATTCATAGTTTTCACCATGAATACAGTTGTTTATAGTGGTTCGGAAGAGGTGGGTTTTCCTTGCTACCACTTGGGTCGTTCTTTTCTCACTAGTAGTCCTAATGACCACATGGGAAGACAGACCCTCTAAAGATTTAAACAAAAAGAGCCTATTGCTCAAGACACAAAAGACAATGATTCAATTTTAGTGCACCAATTGAAGTGTTTGCTAGTCTATGAAAACAAGGCACACAATAAAAATCAAAAACCCTTGCCAAGGACCTGCAACAAAGATTTATTAGTAGTTTGGATTGTTTGAAATAATCACCCCTTCCTACAAGCACACAAGTTAGGTAAATTTTAGATCCAAATGACTTTGTGAGAATAGGGGCTTTCAACAAAATGATTTTGCTTTCAAGACAAGCTGCACCAATTTCGTTAGCTAGATCTGAAGATGTTAGTTCAAAATAAACTAGATCTGAAAAATCGAATGATTAAAACTGAATCAATGAAAAAAAACCCTAAAAAATGAAATCAGTGTGCACAAACGCAGGTACAATACACAGACGTGGCTTTGAGACATAGATGCGCTTCTATGAGACACAGACATGACTCCGTAACATAAACGTGGCTTCTCGACACAAACGCGCCTACAAACCCCACAGACGCGACTGGAGACCACATACACGATTTTTGGAATCTGCAAAAAAAGATGAAATAGTGTCGCAGATGCAGACGCGGTTCCAGATGCCACAGATGTGGCAGAAAGTCACAAACGCGATCTAGAAGTGCACAGATGCGACAGAAAGCTAAAAACGCGATCCGAAAGTACGCAGATGTGAAAATATCAAAATGTTGTCAAAAAATGTCAGATCTGCAACTTCAAAACACAAAATCTGCAACAAAGATGTTAAATGCAAAAGGGACAAGAGTCCCACTGAGCGTGCCAAAATGTTTATGGTGAAAATGGATACAACAATGATAATATTGAAAGACTAAATGGATTCAACCACAAAACCCTAGCCTAACAACAACAAAGATCCACCATAACATATGAAGATTACCTAAGACAATGCAAATCAAATGAAATCACAAAGTTTATACCATCACATGTCCAATAGGGTTTGGATCTCCATTCTTCCTCTCTCCATTGATCTTGCTTGATATATTTGCTCTCAAATTTTATGTGCACAAGAGCTCAACAAAGAACGGAAATGTGGTTGCATGTAGGATCGCATATGAAAGTTCAAAAGCGTAGTGTAGTCAAGTAGTCCACTAGGGTTTGATAATGAAGGAAGCATCTCCTTATATAGAAGACACTATAAGAAATGGAGGGATAATATTAAGAGGTGTAAAAGAGGTCGGCTATGATTAGAGGGTAGGTAGAGAAAATAATAAAATAATGAAAGGGGTAGGTAGTGTATAAATTAAGAGATGAATGACATGTGTCATGGGTAGAAAAGGCTAATGACTTAATTAAATAAATAAAGATTTATTTAATTAATAGAAGAAGTGGGATCAATTAAATAAATAAGATATTTATTTAATTTAGGAAAAAGGGTAATTTAAATAAATAAATGTATTTATTTAAATGAGAAATAAGACTAACAAAGGATAAATTAATTAATTAAATAAATAGAGATTTATTTAATTAATAGAAGAATTAGGCTAAAGTAATTAAATAAATAAAATTTATTTATTTGGACATGACAATTTTAGGTGTCTAAGGAAGTTCTTATTGGTTGCATCCATGGTTTGAAAAAAGATACTAATCTATTCTGGCATATTCTTTCTACTGATATCTTATGTTACATTTGGAAAATTTGAAATGAAGATATATGAGCTAGAGAATGGAAGCAGGTTGCAGAAGACCACACCTCTTTCGCCACTACAATGGAGAATTTTGGTGCTGAGATTCAGAAAGCCAAAAACCCAACAATGGAACAAATCCAGATGTTGACTCGACTGCATGAGGGAAGGAAGACAATCTAGATGGAAGGCACTTTGGGGTGGACAACTTGGATGGACCTCTATCACGATCATCTTCATGAGTGTTGAGATGTTGTTTGGTTCTTTTTGTTCGAACATGAACATTATCTATGTATACTTTTTTTGTTTGGGCACGTCATAGAATAGGCTATGTATAGGATTATGTTGTTTAATGTACATACAGAACTTTAGTAGTCATTGATCGAATCTATGTAGGTGAGGATTGTTGGGTTTGAGGTATGACCTCACGTTACTGCTAAATCTATACTTTTTGTAAGTTTACTCTCTATATTTAAAATATATAAAAAAAAAGAGCTCTTTCAATTGTTCTTTTCATCTTGATGATATACAAAAATTCTTACATAATCAAATCTCAAAATCTATCATAATAATAACATAAACTGTGAAAACCTAATAAACTTGATTAATTGTATTGTTTATATTTTTTATACTATATTATTATATTATTAATATGTTAATTTATTTTTAGAATATTATTATTATTTTTAATTATATTTTAACTATTATGTTCTTATTATTTCAATTGTATTATTATTCGACAGATTCAGATGTAAGGAATGTTGTCTCTAGTTACAAAATTCCCAAGTGGATTTCTGTACTTTTATGGACGCATTTACGAGTGTTAACTTTAGCCACACAGTAGTAGTAGTAGTAGTTGAAAGATTCATGAGATCAGTAATAAATCATTAAATCGTCTCAAAATCTAAATCTTTCGGCTAATTATGAGACAAATAATAGCCTTTCGGTTAATTATGAGAAAGATAACAGGCTTTCGGCTAATTATGAGACAAAGAGGCGG
The DNA here is from genome assembly GCF_030272615.1 of Cryptomeria japonica. Lineage (NCBI taxonomy): Eukaryota > Viridiplantae > Streptophyta > Pinopsida > Cupressales > Cupressaceae > Cryptomeria > Cryptomeria japonica. The sequence goes on from NC_081413.1 coordinate 679,554,715, forward strand.
ACACTAATAAACTTTATATCATATTTAAATTTTTAGATGGCACCGGAATCTTAAAGAAAGCAAGTACGGATATGTACAGAAACTATTTTGTTGTGAATAATTTTATTTTAAAGTTAGTAATTTGGGGTTGGTTGTGTAAGGAGTCAATATTAAATACTTGAAATTTATTAATGAATTTTTAGTTATCAGTTTTTTAATTTTTTTTAAATTAGTAATTGTAGATTGAGTAAGCAAAGGAATGAATATTAAACATGTGAAATTTATTAATGATCTTTTGATTATTATGTTTTTTGGTTTCTTTAAAATTATGAATTGCAGATCCCATGAGTAAAGAGTGAAAATTTATTAATGAATTTTTACTTATTATTTTTGTTTGGTATTGTAAAGTTAGTAATTGAGAGTTTGGTTCTTTAAAGTTAATAATTGAGAGTTCAGTGAATAAGAAATGAACAATAATTGAAACATACATCGTAGCTGGTACTTTTCTCCTACCTTACTTTTATTTAATAAATTTTTCAACATGAAAACTAATAATTAAGAAGTTGGATGAACAAAAAGTGAATGACTTCTTTAAAGTTAATAACGGATAGTAGTTGAAGTAGGGGAAGAGCACAAGGAGGGGAAGAGCACCAATAATTGACTTATTTCATATATTTTTAAAACCGAAACGGATCAAATCACTCCCATTTTTTTACAATACCTTACTTGGCAAGTCCCTTACTTTTAACTAAGCTTTCAGCACCACATCATCAAGTATGGTGCCACATCAGCATACTTTTTGCCAAGGTGTCCAAAACAACCAAAAAAAAGTGAGACCAATAGGCATGCAAAAGAGGCCCCAATAGTTGTGGAGCTGATATGGCATCACATGATTGGTTACCTTTTACAATATTAGTACATTTCCTAACAACTATTGGTACATTTCCTAACAAAAATTGATATTTTATGTTTCAAACAATAAATTTTATTTGTTCAATTTTTGGAACAAAAGATATCAACAACCCTCACAACAATTACTCTTCCCCTAATTGAAACATACATGAGTACTTTTCCCATCTTACTATTATTTAATTTATTTTTCTAACATCCAAACCGATAGTATTCAAATACAAATGATTGAGGCCTCAAAATAATCATCCAGAGCATCCCACATTGATCCATCCTTGGAAAATGGCTCCATACCAGATTTTGCTTGGCATCCTCCTTGTTTTAGTTGGGTGTTTTTCGCTATGTTTTCTAAGAGGAAAATCAGTCGACAAGCCTTACAAGGGCCCTGCGATCTATCCCATAATCGGTTCTGCCTTGGGATACATTCAAAATCATGACAGGTTTCTGGAATGGTTCACAGAAACAATGGAGAAGATGCCAACAAATACTTTCAGGCTCGAACGGCCGGGTGGAATCAAAGATATCATGACTGGAAATCCTGCAAACATAGAGCATATACTCAAGACCAAATTTGAAGATTACCCAAAGGGAGAACGCTTTACAAATATTCTCCACGATTTCTTAGGCCGAGGAATTTTCAACGTGGACGGCGAGCTATGGAAGATGCAGAGAAAAACCGCAAGCCTTGAGTTTAAAACCAAGTCTCTGAGAAGCTTCGTGGTGGAGACGGTGCAGTGCGAGATTCAGAATCGCCTCTTGCCAGTGCTCTCAAATGCATCCAAAACAGGTAAAACTCTAGATTTGCAAGACATTTTGCAGAGATTTGCATTTGATAATATTTGCAGCGTAGCATTTGGAGTGGATCCCAAGTGTCTACTCCCCTCCATGCCAAATCCACCTTTTGCCAAGGCTTTTGATGATGCTACTGAACTTAGCGCCGCTCGGTTCTACTCTGCTCTTCCTTTCTTGTGGCAACTGCAGCGCATGCTCAACATGGGCACTGAAAAGCGTTTGAGGGAAGCCATTAAAGAAGTGGATGAATTTGGCATGGATGTGGTGAGAAGTAGAAGGAAGGAAATTTCAGAGAATGGAATACTCTCTGAAAGAGAGGATCTGCTTTCAAGGTTCATGGCGGCTCTTTTAAACAATGCAGATGAATTAGGGATAGATGATTTGAAGCAATCCAGTGGTAAGATGGATGTATTTTTGAAGGAGATGGTGGTGAGCATTTTGTTGGCAGGGAGGGATACCACGTCTGCTGCTCTCACATGGTTTTTCTGGCTTCTCTCTACCCATCAGAGTGTAGAGGAAGCCATTCACGCTGAAATTTCAGGCATCTTGGCCAAGAGAGAAGAAGCACTATCTGCTGATGATGATGGAGGGATTTGTTTCACCTTTGAAGAATTGAAGGATATGCAATATCTGCATGCTGCTCTGTGCGAGTCAATGCGTCTGTACCCTCCTGTGCCCGTTGATGTCAAAGTTGCCTCCAAAGATGATGTTTTACCTGATGGGACTTTTGTGGGGAAGGGATGGCATTTGAGTTACGTTGGCTATTCGATGGGCAGGATGGAAAATATATGGGGGAGTGATTGTTTGAAGTTTAAACCAGAGAGATGGTTGAAAGAAGGGGAATTTGTGGGAGAAAATCCGTATAAATTTCCTGTATTTCATGCGGGACCTCGGATATGCCTGGGTAAGGAGATGGCAATGATACAGATGAAATCAATTGTGGCTTCTATTATTCATACTTTTCATTTTGTGATAGAAGATGCGATTACGTCTCCGGATTATGTGGTGTCTCTTACCATGCGCATGAAAGGAGGACTGCCTGTTGTTGTAAGATGTAGGAAACCCAAGCATTAAAATAACCCAAAATCTGATCTCTCTCCATGTTCAGTGTTAGTTGAAGTTAAGATTATGTGAATGTATTCACTCATTTCATGTAAACGTCATAGTACTTTGAATCATCTAGTAAGTATATTCCATTGTAAATGGTGTTAAAATAAAAGTGGGATCCATTCTAGCTTCAATTCCATAGGGCAAAGCTTGTAGCATCAGGTCTATCGAGTCCAAGATACAGTGAAACAGGGATCTTGAGAAATGTTCTTGTTGTGGGTCTCTCTCTTTTTTTTTCTTTATCTGTACTTGCATACTTTAAGGGCTATGGAGTTTCACTGCCTTCAAATTTTATCATCCCAAATTATCGTTTGTCTTATATAATGGTCTTATTATTAAAAAGATGATATGGTATAGAAAAAATAGGGATAGAATAGCAGAAGTAAATACAGAGAAAAGAACATAGCATGTGTTTTATTCATTAACATAATCATATATAAATATATTTATATATAATTGTGGGTTTATGGCCTCTTCTTGGTATTATTGCATTCAACGAAGGTATAAAGGCGGTGATAGGATTATAGATCTTAGATCTCGATGGTTATGTCTTGCTGCTAAATGGATCAGAAGAGCTGCTAGTTATAGAGATGAGCATTGGGAAAATTTAGTTTATCATTGAATCATGGAAGACAGTCCAAAATAATGGCAAATGGTCAAGTGGAACTTGATAAAATGCTAATGTCCCCTTTTCTCAAAAATAGAGCTTCTTTTCCTATAAAATCAATACTGAAAGCATGACAAACAATTTGTAAGTTTCTTAAATGGAATGATTCTTCATTGCAGCATGGCTTTAGTTTTGCTTCGTTGTCTAATGGTGGAATAAACTAATCACTTATTAAGATCAGCCTTCGGCTATCAGTTTTCCAAAGCATTCCTACGTTTTTTTTCAAAAAGGGAGTCCAAAAATTTAAAGACCTTTAGGACTTCAATTCATTTGAATGGGTCTCATAGGATTATATTAAGAAACATTTTAGGTTGAGTGACAAATATAAACACTTTTTAGTTTTTGTCTAGTCATTAGTTTCTAGTGTTCTTTCTATGAAACTATGTCCTCCGGGAGATTGCAACATTTTCTAATATTGGAAATGGTTTTCCTACAACCATTTTAACTGTTTTCCTCTCAAAAAGATTTATATTCAAATCCATTCTAGCTGGCTTCTTAATCTTCATCTAAATTATAAATTAGAAATGAAAATGGAGATCTAGTTGCAAATTGTGGATCAAATTGAATGCTTAAATATGGAAATCTATAGATAATTTTGATTGGAAAGTGCTACATTGCAAAATACCTATTGAAGACAAATTGAAATGTATCATGGTTCAACCAGTCAATTGTCTCTTTGTCAAGGCGTTGAAGATCTGAAACATATTTTTTGGTATTGCATATATGTAAAGAAACAATGGAATGTCATGACTAAAGACTTTTCTATTTCTTAATTAGAACGAGGCTTTTTTTATTATGACATGCAAAACATCCAATTACCAATTAGACAAGATATTTTAAAGCAGTTTTTATAAAAAAAATTATTTAAATATTATCAAATTTATTAATTAATAAATAGATAACAATTTTACATTTCATATATGACAAAAATAATAAATAATTATATTAGTTTTGTTAAATAAATTTTACAGAAATAATATTCGATTGAATGCAAATTAATTAAAAAAAAAATCTCTCCCTCCTGTAACATGATTTTCTTTGGCATTCTCAATGTTTTAGTTTAGTATTCTTTTTTTTGTTGTTTTTGCTTCTAATTAGAATGTTTATGAACAAGCCCTACCAATGGTTCACATAAATCTTACATACCAGCCAAGACATCATTACCGCTGGCAATTGCCGAAGGAGAGGATTTATTTGAGCTTTTAAGAATTGAAAGATGTGTTATATGCATGTTTCTTTTATCTTTCTGCATGTATATGTTAAACTTGTTTCCAAGGATAAATGTTTTACTAGATGGAACTTGTGTGGGAGTGTGATCTCATTTGACTTACAGTTAAATATTTGATGGGTAGAATGGACAATGTGCACGCTATCTAGTTTTTTTTTGGGAAGTTGAAATCTGGGAGATGGGAAGTTGAAATCTGGGAGATGGTTAAAATAAAATCAGTTGAATTATTAAGTTATTTTTGGATTTATGATTAGAACGTAAAAGAGTGTCAGGATATGTTAAAATAAATTACAAATTAAAGGTATTCAATGATATCTAACATTGTTCATGTTGATAAGTAGGAGATATTTTTCACAACAAGTCATTGATTTTGACTCATGAATCATGGGTCAATGAATTTGACTCAAAAAACTACACAGTTGAATCCTGATAACAATATCTTATATTTGTTTTATCTTTGTAGTTTGGCTGGCATTGGTTTAGCTTTGGCTGCTATGTGCCTTTGATCTATCTTTGAGCAACATTCCTTTGTTGATTCCAGATCCGTGAAATATCCCACGGTTTCAAGGCCCTTCAAAACCTTTTGTATGAGGTTTTTGGTCCCCTCAAAACTTGTTTATCCTAATAAAAAACAATATCATATATTTTTCATATTGTCAATGGCAATATAATTAATAATCAAAACCTTGCCCTAAAACCTGACATAGTTTCTTATTTTTATTTATTGCCAAGGTGAGAGGATTCAACATTTCATTTTTTACTTGGCTTCATTTGAAACTTGCCCATCTGATTTCCATGAACTCATTCTTAGTCCATTAAGAAGAAGGTAGATTTGAGAAATCATGATCATCTCTGTATTTATTTTCATAGCTATATAGTTGTGTTAATTTGAGAGCATCAAGAAGGTTCGAGAAAGGGTTTGGATCATTTTCTTGTGATTTCTACTATGAAGAACTATCTACTATTATCTTGGTCAAAAGGAGCATATAAGTAAGGTAGTTGAAATAAAAAAATCCCTTACAACACCAACAATAAATGGATCTAAGCAATTAAGGGGTTTTAACAATAAAATTTGGATGTGAAGTTATAAGGTTACAAATGTCATAAGTGATATTGTTGTAAGAAATGAAGGGAGAGACATATCACTTTCCTTTTATTGTTACATCAAGAATTGATTGATGCTTCTTGCTCTATTTTATGTAATTAAATAATGTGTTCACATAAGGATGTAAGGATTCATTCACTAAGGATCTCTTCACTCCAAAATCACCCAAAACAATCTTTATTTTTGTAGAAGCACAAATTTTAAATTTGGTGTATTGAATACATTGTTTTTTAGGAAATTTGATGCATTGAATATATTATTTTTAGGATGTTGGTTAAATTATTAAATAGAGAATATATTGACAAATATTTGTTACACAATGCTCGATTAAAAGTCATATAGGATTGTTCTTCTTCATGTACTTAATCTACTATGGGATAAGTCATCGAATTGAAATTATATATGAAATTTCATGTACATGTAGTACCCCTGCCCTAATCAGATTTTAATCTTGGTTAGTTATCATGTAATCATGTTATAGTCAGATATTATGATTATTGTGCGTACTTGTTAATGTGCTTTCGCATCGATTCTTATGTAAGTTTAATTGTCCTCCTGATTCTTGTTATTAATATCGAGCTAACACCTTCATTATATATATATATATATATATATATATATATATATGCTTGTGTGACTCTTGGTTGCAGGAGATTGCAGGTACAGTACCGCCTAGGCATGAGGTTCGTCTTCACCTGGATTCGCAGGGTTGAGTATACCTCTTTCGTCTTTAGAATTTGGGTTAGGTGGTCGTAAAACCCTCAATTTACCCTAGTCATGCTCAAGTGAGTATTTAATCCGAAGAAGTTATTTTGATTTAATGTGTTCATTTACACATTAGTAATTAAGAAACTAAAGTAAATAGGTTTCTTTCATATAACTAATCATTAATTAAAAATTTGCTCTATTCATGTTTGTAGAAAGTTTAGTTTAATGGTTAATTTTAAATAATAAAGTTATTCAGTTTATGCATTTTGAAAGGGAAGATTTAAATTTATTTGAAATAGAAATAATTTAATCTCTTTTGCATTTTGGAATAGAAAGGTTAATTTTAATTATTTAAGAAAATCAATTTTGATTAGAAAAGTAAGTTTTATTCATATATATATTTTATATAGTGTGAAAGATTGATTTTGATAATTTAATTTAATTACAAATATTTTACCCTCATTAATATTGTGAAATACAAATATTAGCTTTGTTAATATTGAGAAAATTAAAATTAAATGAGGGAGAAATGCATTTTGATTTTTCATTAGAAAAGCAAGTTTAGATTATTTGAATAGTTGAAAAGAATGATTTTTATTTTATTTTATTTATTTTTTATTCAAAAGTTGTTTAAATTCGAAAATAAGGGATTATGTCAGGGGATTCTTCTATTTAACCCTAGGTTTGGAAATATTTTTGGGGGATGATTTTTGGAGAGCATTTTGGAAAATATTTTTGGGAAGAAGGATTTTTGGGAGGTTGATTTTTTTGGAAAATATTTTTGGGAAATATTTTGGGATAGAAAAAGTTGGGAGTTTTGGGAGGAGAAGGAATTTCTTGAGCTGGAGGATTGGGCTCTTCTTCAATCTTGCGAGGATTGTTGAACCAGGTAGGCCTCTGGTTAATTTCATTAGTTTCTTTGTTTTAAAGAAATTGTTTTGGATTTTTGAAGAAATCTGTTTGTGAAGATTAAAAAAAAATCTCATTTATTTGGGGAAAATGAAACAATTGTAATTTTATTCCATTCCAAACCCCTCTTGTTTTGTTTCCATTCCAAGTTTAGATTATGGTTGCTCTCGTTATTTTAAAATCAAAAATAAACTTGAGATTGGCGGTTTACAATGAAAATTTGTTAAATTCCAAATAAATGCTTTCAATTTCATGCTTTAATCAGAGAGATATGTTGTGCTTGGTTAAATGGAAATGGAAGAATGAAAGAAATTTTACCAATCTCAATATTTGGGGCTTTATGGTGTTTTTTAAAAAAAAAATAAAAAATAATATGTTTATGCTAGTCTTTTGTTATTCTGGAAAATATCCCCATTTTGTTCTCAGAAAATTTCTGAGTATTGTTATATATATATATATATATATATTGCTGCTAGTCTGTGTTTACCCAGCAGCTGGGGTTTTTGTTTTATTTGTTTTTAAAAAAAAATAAAATAATGCAATTTATATCTGCGATTTTTAGTTTTATTGGAGGCTACGTGGAGAACCATATCATGGTACCCACAACCCCTTCCCAAAGGAAGAGGGGACCACGTGGTTCCCACTTGGTGGGGCCCATGGGTTTCCCCATTGGAGGGGGGGTTAAAAGTTTTGTTAAGATATTAAATTATTAATATATATATATATATATATATATATATATAATTAATTGGATTATTGTGTATTATTAATTATTAGTTGTGTATATTTTATTAATCATGGGTTAATAAATATATATTAATTAATATTTAATTTTGGTATCTGTATTAATGGGGAAGTATCTTTTTGGAAAAAGATAAAATATTATTTTAATTGAAATTTTTTTGAAATAAAATATTTTTATTATTTGGTAATTTTTAAATAATATATTATTCAGGAATATGTATTATTTTCGATTTGAATGATATAGGACATCTGGGAGTTTTAGAAATGAAATACTATAGTATATGAATATTTGAAAAATGAAATATTTATCATTGAATATTTTGAGAACTTAAATGATATGTTATTAAGATTACTGGAAATTTAATAATGTATCGATTGGAAAATTGGTAAGTTAATGATATCTTCATTTAGTAAAATAAATGTTTTAGTTATATTCTTCTTCTGTATTGTGAAATAGACAAATGGAAATATTGCAATTTTAGTATTGTATTCACCTTGTAATGGTGCTTTTTCTGTTAATGTATTTTTGAAAACTTAGATCATTTAGAAAACTTGATTGACTTTTATTGTTTAAACCAATAGGAAAGAAGATTGTCTCTACTGGTTATTGCCTATGCAAGTTTAATTTCTATATTCGCTTTTGTTTAAAGTAATGGCAAGGCCTTGATATGTTTGTTTGGACCCTATCGTTTGGTTGATTTGGGGTACCTATTTATGTCTTTGGTCTCTAGTTTGGTTGTTGCCTTGTGATGGTGTTATAACTAGTCTTGTCCTTTATGCGGGTGTCAAGTGTGTGGTTGACCATAGAGGGTCAAGTCTTTAGTTAGAGTACTGTTGGGCAATGGACCTTGTATTTGCTTTTATTAAGATTAGTGGATCCTTTCCTATTCAGGGACCTTTTAGGTATTTAATGACCGATGTGGTCAGTTGTTTATTGGTATGATTCGCCTTGATAGCAGGAATGTAAATGATGTGAAACTTATGTACCCTTAACTTATTTGAATGATCAGAGGGGTCTTGCAGTTGAGCAGACCCGGAGATGTAGCCTTTTAGGGGTGAACTCCGATATCAAATTGGTGTTATGTGATGCTTATGTCCTTATGTTTTCTTTTTCAGTTTTAGCATGTATGAATGGCATCATGTTAGAATGTATGAAGTGGATTAGATGAAATTAATTGTAAATGCATTTATGCAGTCGTCTTTTAAATGCAGTAAATTGGATCATGAAAGAATGTAGATTAGAATAATGGAATATATTTAGTTATTGTTAAGGAAATTAAGTATGCATGGAAAGATCTCATTAGTTTATGATGAAATTCAAGTGTGTTATTAAATTAGATGCATGACTTAAATTTTAATGAAAAGTATGAATGAAAGGTGTGAATAAATCTTAATGGATGAACCTTATCTTATGATCTATATTTTGTCCTATTGAAAGAAATTATCCTTGTTTAAGAATTATCTCGTTATTAAGACAATCGGCTTATTGGATTAATTAGCGTGAGATAAGTTAAATGTGTAATTAAGTAATCATGTTGGGAAACTCTTTAGGTGTTAGTTGATGTCTTCCACTAAGTAATCTATACTTTGATATCTTGTTGTATCATTGTGTTGTGTTTAACTTTAAAAAAAAATTATTGCACTCCATTCGTGTGTCTTAGCTTTATCCCTTTAGGGTTTCCTGGCGGGGCATTACAGTACAAATGCACCATGTTTCATATATGTTCACATAATTTTTTGCATATGGTTATGGAAATAGGTAACAATCTATTAATATTTTTCTAAATGTGGATGATTCAATCAAGAGTGGGACAATCATTCAACTACAACATAGGAGGACTCATAAATAACTACATAGTCATTTGCATGAATCCCCTATTAGTGATAACTTATAAGAAAGTTGCCAAAAAAGATTCAACTCAAATTATTTTAGAGTATTCTAAGATGTCCAGTAGTTCATATATCTTCTCTAAGATGTTCTAATCAAATAATCTTTCTTTTTACATCTAGTTCCTAGGAATTTATCATTCAAAATATTAATTGGGGTTACATTCGCAACATCTAATGATACCTCTAGAGACTCATAGGAGACACCAACTCAGTAGACTATAACATGGTCACTTTGGATGCTAGTGGTACTATAAGATGGAGGACTTCCCATCCTCTCAAGATAGTTATTTCTTTGAGGTTATTTCTTTCATTGGAGAAGTATTGTTTTGTTTTTGTTTTTTGACTTTTTATTTTCTAATATATTTTAAAATACATGTATTGGGAAGTTTGAATATTGGTGATATAGGTAAGGGTTATGGTGTTAAGCACAAAATAGATTGTTGTCCAACAAGTTTCCTAGAGTATGGAAAAGAATTATACCCTTATAAGGGTCATTAGATAATTTAATGGAGCTCTATCTCAACTCAATATGGATTGTTGTCAAATAATTTCAGAATTTGCAATTTGAGTATGCACGATCAAGAACCTTGGAATTTAGGTCAAAGCTACACCCTTCCAAGCATCACTAGGATAATTGGTGGAGCTCTTCTTGGTTTATGATTTAAAAAGGATTTTCTCAAAAAAATGTGTATTTATTTTATGCAATCAAAAAATTTCAATGTGTAAAACTTAAGGGGAGTTCCCTTGGAAAGGTGAATTTTGATATTTCAAGAACAATGTAATAAAGGCAATTTGTTATCAAATGTTATAGTATATTATATTGTTGGCAATGTATTAAATGTTACACAAATGTACGATCATGTTGGTTAAACCAATCAACTCACTTTTCCTATAATCAACTCTCATGAATGATTAAAAGTATCGAGTAATCAAGTTATCACCATGACACTTCAAGTTATATCTATGTTTTTAATGAGCCTATCAATCAAGACTCTATACATATTTCATGTAGTAAATCAGTAAGAAAATTCTATTAAATTAAAATTAAAGCATATCTTATATCATTGAAGACATCTTATGATAATGTTATATGATTTCTAATGATAATCATATCATTAATATACAAACAGGTATTAAAACATGACCATTTACGTAGTTTTGACACACACAATGATTCACATGTGATTAAATTTTGGTTATATTTTTCTATAGACTACCTTAACTTATATATGGATCTACTTAATTTATAAACTAATTTCTCTTTAGCTATCACTTTGTATCCTTTACAATATTCAATGAATTATTTTTCACCAATCCCTCATGCAAAATTGTTGTCTTAATGTCCATCAACATAGTTTATAAATCAAGCCCCATAATAATAAATATAAAAAAATCCAAATTAAACTCAACTCAACAGTAGGGAAAAGTTTGTCACCAAAGCCTATTTCCTCAACTTGGTAATGTCCATTTACCACCTACCATGCCTTGTATAATTCAAGTGATCTATCTCATCTTAACTTCTTGAACATCAAATTGGAACCAATGGATTTACTATTCTCAAGAAAACCAACTAATTTCAAGTCTCGCACTATTTGAATGAAATCAACAACATTTTTCAAGAATTTTTGTTAGAGGATGGAAGTGTCTCTATATAGTGTTTTTTGATTGTCAATACAAGTAAGAGAAAAGACACATTGCTTTTGGTAGACTTGACCTATGAAATGTTTCTATCTTATGAACTTTCAAATTTAAAATTTATTTGTGTGTATATTTCAAATTTAATAAATTTATTAGTATATTAAAATAATGAAAAATTTGTAATTATATATTAAATATCTTAAAATTACTATAAATTATATAAATAAAAATAAGTATCGCACTATGTAAGTGTAATCTATTTAACTTCATTAATCACCTAAAATAGTTTAATAATTATAAAGAAATTGATCAACATATTAAAGAGAGAGAAAAGTGTCAAATTATTCTTAATAGATTGTGTAAATCTACAAATGGAATGTTTATGCCTTGGCATTGGAAAAAATGGGTTGCTTCACAAAAATTTTTGGGGCCACAACTCAAAATAAATTGAATTGTATATGAGAATTCAGTCCTGGTGATGGAATATAGTGGCAAAGTCCAATAACCCATCATCCTTGCTTAACTTGCAACTAGTAGCCATAAGGTTTGCAATTGGTTTAGAATTCTTCATCAAAAATTTCTTCAATATCTCCTTGAGATACTTGGTCTAAGAAATAAAAATGCCTTTTTTTTATTGAGTAACTTGAAGACCAAGGAAAAATGATAGCTCACCTATCATAGACATCTCAAATTCCTTTTGCATCTCGTTTACAAACTTCTTACATACATCATCATCTCCTCCAAATATAATATCAGCTTACACAACAAAAATCAACAATTTTTCACCTTCAATTTTGAAATAAAGATTATTATCAGTAGTACATTTTCTGAAATTCTGTTGTGACAAATACCTATCCAACCTTGCATACCAAGCTCTAAGAGCTTTCTTTAATCCATAAAGCACCTTCTTGAGCTTGCAAACACTATCTGGACTATCTGATAGCTTGAATCCATCTGGTTGCTCAATGTATAATTCTTCTTCAAGTTCTCCATTGGGTAAACTCACAATATTGGTTCCCACTTTTTGGTACATCCCAATTTTTGTTGAAATCATACCTTTTTTAGAAAATATAATGATTTAAGATTTAAGAGGTCCCATTTGAAGTAATTAATTAAATAGAGTAAGATCAAAGGCTCTTAGATCACTTTTTTTTGGATAGAACCTCTCTACTTATAAATCATACTCGCAATGGAGTCTCCTTTGCATCTATCAAATGCTAATTAAAAACCAATTTTACATTAGCTTTTGGGGGGTCAAATAAATTCATTTCAAAGTTTTGTTTTTTTAAGTATCTTTTCCTTATTATAAGCTTTCCAAATAGTATAATTTTTAATGTATTTAATTTCATTACTATATTTTTGTTTTATTTCTTATGAATGTAGGTTTTTCACTAAGCATGAACTTCTTTGTTCAATGCATTGGAAAAAATAGTAAACACATTCAAAAAAATTCTGAAAAATATCTATGCCCTAGGTATTGATGTCTTCTTTCTAACAAAAAAAAATAAATTGAATTTTGATATATATAGAACAAGTTATATGTTCAAACGTACACCTACATCTAAATTATAATTAGTCAGACTTCAAAACTAAATAAAATGAAAAATATTCAACATATCACTATCAAACCAACTGCATGCCCTGGGTATTGATGTTACAAACCAAAATTCAAAAGATAAGTTTTTATAATTTATAGAAAAAAGAGTTATACGTTTTAGGATGCACAACACTCTTAAAAATGTTGTTTCTTGTAAAAAAAATCTACTTTTTGAGGAAGATGGAAAAATCAATAAATTTTAATTCAAAAAAAATTGAAAAAAATATATTTAGAATCTACCAAAAAGATGTTACAAATAACTAGTCTACATCATCTCCAAATTCTTAACTGTTTAAAAGTTATAGGTGTCGTAAAGCGAAGGTTTTTTTTCAAAATGTTCATCTAAGTGTCAAAGTTGGTCAAAAAGTGGGAAACAGTATTGTGAGTTCGCCCCATTTAAAAATGTTGATTTGACATCCATATAATATACTTTAACATTCTTGTAAGTAGCAAATGCATGAAACATCCTTATAGATTCCATTCTTTCAACTAGAGAAAAAGTCTCCTCAAAGTCTACACCTTCAACTTGTGAATAACCCTTACAAACTAATCTTTCCTTGTCCTTGTAAGTTTTCTATCTTCATTCATTTTTTTTCAAAACACCCACTTGGTTCCTATCACATTCTTATCCACAAGTCAAGTTGCTAGTTCTCCTGTTTGATTCTTCTCTATCAGATTCCACTCCTCGTACACTGCCTTAATCCAGCTTTCATCCTTAATAGCTTCCACATATGTCATTGGTTCCACCTAAGATAGGAAATAATATTTTTCTTGTTTACTAGTTTCTACAAGTCTTCTTCTTGTCTAAGAACCTTTATTCCTGTCTCCAATAATATGTTCCTTTGGATGATTCTTCCTCACAATTTTTTTTGTGTCTTAGGAGTCTTCTAAAGTTCCTTTTCTTCAACACTTGTTTGTTCTTTCTCTTTCAAAGAAACCTTCTCTTCTACAATCACCAAAATAACTTCTACCTCAGTCTCAGCAACCTTCTCTTCTGCAATCACTAAAATAACTTCTACCTCAGTCTAATTCCATTCTTCACTAAATTTGATATTTTCACTCACGACAATCTTGTTTATCCATTTTTTGTAACATTGATAAAACTTACTCCTTGTGAAATATCCCAAAATTATGCCTTCATATGATCCTACATCAAACTTTCCTAAATCTTCCTCATCTCTCCTTATGTAGCACTTGCTTCCAAAAAGTCTGAAATAATTGATTGTAGGAGGTCTTCCATTCCATATCTCATTAGGTCTCTTTATGTGATTAACTCTTATCTAAAACCCATTGATAATATATATAATAGAATGCACATTTTTCTAATACACATTAGGTATGTTAGCATCCTTCATCATAGTTCTAGCCATTTTAACAATGGTCCTATTCTTTATTCAACAACTCCATGTTGTTGAGGGGTCCAAGGAGAAAAGAAATGTCTTTTAATACCATAATACTCATAGAATATATCAAATTAATTTGAAGTAAACTCTTCTCCTCTATCAGACCCTAAACACTTTATCTTAGCATCAACTTGATTCTTGGTTCTATACACTTTAAAATTTTAAACCTTTCGAAAGCTTTAGATTTTTCTCTCAAGAAAGTAATCCATGTCATTCTAGAATACTCATCAATCCTCTTGTCCTTATCTGTCCACATAGATATGTATGCACTAGCTCAAAAGGTTGTGAAGTTGACTACTCCTTGCTCTTGGATCTCCTCTTTGTTTGCTTCCTTAGTTGAAGTTCCTTGCACATAGTATCAACAAGTTTGATATTTTTTGGTAAATCTCTTACAACAGGAGTGGCACTGATCTTCACCATATTGTCAAAATTGATATGTCCCATCTTCTTGTACCACAACCAACATTCACTACTCTTTGCCAACATACAACTACCACCACTACTATTTTTCACATAGTAGACATTCCTATTAGTTCTTATACCTTTTACAACTAATCTTCTAGAACTTCTTTTTCAGATCTCACATTTGAAACCATGAAATATGAGTTTATAACAGTTACAATACATTTGAATTGCACTTAAAAGATTATGTCTTAAACCCTTAATATAATAAACAGCATCAGTCTCAATCTAGCAATTATTATCCTGTTGGTTAACAGATTTGTCTTTTCTTGAATTTTTATATGTTTTAAAAAAAAGACACCTACATACCCATTATGAAAAAGCAAATGTACCAACAGTTGGGTGAACCAAGCTTTGGTTTACCCTTTGCATAACAGTGCAACTTCTCGTAAGATGTTCAATAATTTTTTATGCAGATTACTCAAGAAACAATCATACATTTAACTAGAAAGCGAGAAAGGCTTCCATATTCATTTGTCAACACAAAGGAATGCTGCAAAATATCTATTTAAAAGTATAAATCTCATAGACTTTATTTCTATACGCATTCATTCAACATAAAATTTATTTCATCCATAATACTCAAAGTAGTAAAAATATTGATCGATTCTCGCTCATGCCTCATAGGACAAGGGGGATCAATGTCATTTAAACAACCATGAAGTATTATTTAAACAAAGAAAATCAATGAATCCAAAAACTAAGATAAAGTTGGTAAGGAAGAAAATATATTCAGCGCACAAGCATACATCCCAATAGAGACTGCTAATTTTTCAAACTCAAAAATTTGAAGATCGAACCACGATATTATTTTCATTCAAAAACCAGAATTGTCTATATTGAAAATCCAAAGAAAAACTCAGTTTTTGTCTTCAATCAATATTTTTTGGACCATTAAAAGACTTATCCCATCATATAAATAGCCTCCAGGCTATAATAGTTTGTTACAAAATAACCCTAAAACTTTTAACTCTAGCCTAAAGTCAAAGAAACCATCTACTTTGAACTTTATAAAACTAGATAAACAAAGGCCGTAGATAGGATGACAACTAATCCGTTAGCCAATCAGGACTCCATCGTGGAAGAAGCAACCGCTGATTTGTCTTGCTTTTTCGTGGCACCCCACACATTACGCCACTCCAAATGCACTATTGAAAAGTTCAAGATAACCTAAAAGTATGGGAGTTCGATGTGTAGGATACGCTGCTTCCAAACTTCCTTGTCCATGTTCACCCGCGTAACTTTTTCTTTATGTGCCTCCAAGTGATCAAAGCAGATTGTCACCATCGACTCTATCCTTGCCACTTTTGAAAAGTCATCGATGGTCAGAGACTTTGTTTCTTTAAAAAGTTGTACTCTTTCTTTGAAGATCTTGGCTATGTCTGTGGCAGCTTCAATTGTCTGCTCATCCTCCTTCATGAGTCGTATATCAATGCACTTTAAATCCTTCTGCATTGTATCAATCAGATCCTTCAATCCTTTAAGCAATTTAGCAGATTCCTCATGACCTTACTTGATGATAGAGTTTCTCCACTCGAAATTCTTTCTTGACACATAAAGCACATTATCATCTAGATTTTCCACTGGTTTCCTAGTGAGGAATTTCATCACACCAAACTTCTGCACATCATTCATCTGTGCCAAGACCGCTACCCATTTGGTTCTTTCCTTCTCCCATGCAACAAATTCTAGCTCTAATCCTCTGCTCACAGCTATGGCATCTTCATATACTTTAACCAAGCTAACAATATAGTTTGAACCCTATTGTACTATGGAATCAAATCATTCATAAAATATTTCAGCTATCGTGCGGCTTCTCTGGACTTGATCTAACAACTTATGGTTCACCAGTGATTTGGGGTCAAAGGACAATGTCATCTGAGATAGTGGCTGAGGGCTTGGATGATTATGGCGTTGATGAACTTTGCCATTTGAGTGATAACCTATTTTAGCTCCTTTTTATCTTTCTCATCCTTCCAAGACCTGGATATCATCCTCTTTGTGGAGGATTCTAGGTGTTTAGTATCTACCACCCTTGAAGCAACTCCTAGATCAATTTTATCCATAGTAAAATCATCTTCAGTAGCCTTTTTTAGATCTTTACCTGAGATGGGTTTAGCTACTTCAGCTACCCAATGACTTGTTGCCTCATCCACTTCCACCATTGCCTGCGTTTTGAGTTTCTTAGGTTTAGATATTTTCCTGAGGCACTTGCTCACCGTATCCTCCATGGGAATTGTAATTGGAACAATGTTACGTTTCTTTCCAATCGAAGCTCCTAGCCATCAAAAAGTGTTGGAAGTTTCTTTAGACAGCGGAGGTGTCTGAGCATCAGGGGGGTCAATAATAGCCAGAGTACTCATTGGGTTTTTCTCTCCTTCAGGTTCCTTACCTGCATCTGTATCCTGTAATGGAGGGTCACTTAATACTTGTTGATCCATTGTCACTTCAATTTCTTCACCCGGATCCAAATTCACAACAATTTGATTCAACACTGGTTCTCTGTTCTTCTTCTTGCTCCTCAAGCGAGTAACTTGGACTGCTAAAGAATTCAGTGGAGACCTCTTTGATCTTCTGGGTTGAACCTCTTCAATAATTGGCTTTGTGTCACCTACAATATCAAGAATTTTGTTAGAGGAAGAAATAGGAATCTAAGTTGTAGCATGTGGACCAATTGTTAGTTCATGAGGAGGCATGATTGAATCCTTTCTAAACTTTTGACCCCTTAGCAATTTTTTTGTTCTTTTTATGATGTTGAAGGACTTAGCTTGAAGGTTTTCTTCTTCTCTTTTATCCCAGTCAATTTTTGGAATTGGTTGTCCTTGAACTCTTTTATTGAACTCAAGATCCAAGACATCTTCCCCTTCTTCTTCTTGTACATTTGATACTTTAATGGGCAACTTCATAGTAATAACCTGCTATAAGGTGAACCTTGACCATAATATTCTCCTCACTTCAAATTCATCGCCATAGTTTTCCCAGTAATCTTCTAACTGAGATTCTTGGAAGAAATGGTCATCCACATTCAAATTTTCTACAAAATATCCCTTGCTATCAAATTTTCATCTGGCAATGTAAGGTTGTAGATTCATTTTCTTGAACTCCAATTCTAAGTTCAAGGCATCTGATACAAATTTACAACTGTAATAACCAAGTTAAACAAGAAAAACAACTCCATATTTACCTTTTGCCCCTAACCGTTTGTCAATGTGAGCCAACTGTCAGCTTACTTCAATTAGCACATAACTGTCGAAAGCATATCTAGGTAATTTGAATGGCTCACCTTCAAAACTACCCACCTAGATATAAGTAAATCTATGAAACTGAATGAAATATCTTTCATATATACTAATCAACTCCATGGCCTCTGCCAACATTCTTTTATTAATATCACCTTACAATTCAAAGGCTAGCCTTCCTGCGAAAACATCGCCCCTACCCTTATAATACTAGGGCTATGGGGTGCTGCTGATAATAATTCTAGTTCTAGTTTAGGTGCTTCTCACAATTTGCCATTAGAAGCTGCCTCCCTCCCACTATATAAGGTGCCCCTACCCTTATAATAGTAGGGCTATGGCGAATTCTAGTTATAGTGTCTGATTAGCAGAAATGAATTCTGATATAACCTCATTTCAGTACTCCTGGGATACTACTTCGTGTCAATGAAAGGCCCTTAGGTTTGGATCTAGCTATTGGAAGAGCCAGTCGACTTCTCTTCGAAAGCATCCGAAAGGCATTTGGCTGGAACTGCTCGGTTGGTTCCAAGCGGAAAATATGGCATCGCTAGGTGAAAAGGGGGATGGGTTTATTAATTGCCCATAGAATAGTAGGGGCGTCATCACCGCTTCATTAGAATTAATTAAGTGTGCATTCAAATTGGAGAAAGTATTTCCCCATAGAATAGTAGGGGCATGTGTGGGGTTGGGTGGGGGCTAAAGTATCACCCTGTTGCCTATAAACAAAAGAAACTTGACTTCCAGAATGTGTCATTCCGTTTCACGAGAAACCTTAACCCTCGCCCCTACTCTGTAATGGAGAATGATGATGTTGAGAAGTCAGCCTTGGACCCACCGCATGTTTCACAGTTGCCCAGTCAGCTATATTTATGCATATTTCTGTTGTTGTAGGTAAAATAGTCATAAACCTTCATACCGTTGACCCAAGACTCATTATGTAATCCTTTCCAGTCAGTGGTACAAGCCAACATATAGAACAAGTATGAAGACATGTAGGAGATGGAAATTCCAACAAATTTGCTCAAACCCTCATGGATTCTTTCAGCGACAAGATGAGCCTAGTCAAGGTACTTCTTGCTAGCTAATAACACCTGAATATACAAGTACATGCAATCCTCCCAGTAGAAAGAGTGTGAGTTTATTTTAAGTCTATTTAATGGTATGATAATATCTCACACTTTTGTGATGAAATGTTCTCTAGTAAGAGGCTTAGGTAACCGAGACCCCCCTTTTTGAACCTTCAAAAGCCAATTCCTTGCAATAAAGCTTCTATATGTGATTTTATTCTTAGAGAAAAATGCATATGATGTCCCAATTGACCAATCTTCATACAATTCCTTATGTGGGATTCCCATTGCAGCCATTACTGTCTCTCTATTAATCTCCACCAACAACTCGCCACTACTAGTTCTAATGCATCTCCTATCAGCATCATATCTGTACATGCACACTATTATCAAATCTAGATAGGGAGCAGAGGTTGGAAAAGCAATGGCTTCAATAAGGCCACTTCTAACTATCCTCTCCATCATTGAACCCACCTCAAGGTTTTTATCTCTCTAAGAAATTTCCCAAGTCATCTTAGGCCAAAGAGGTGTTGCTCAACTTTGGGAGTATACTCACCAAGAATTATGTGTGGCCAAGTTTTGGAAGAGTTTGCCTCATTGTGGCCACTTTTACATTAATCAAACAGTTCTTAAATAGGACAAAATTCTATTTCAAAACAAAAGATTTCTCCTACACTGATTGACCTTCTGAGCCATAACACAGTAGGGGAAAATTATTGTAACTCACCTGGAACCACCATGAAACCAATGAAACCCTCAGAAGAATGAAGCTGAAATTACCTTCGGCATCTCTGGCTCCTTCAATAATAGCGGCTACGACTTTTACAACTTGAGAATTCACTTGTTAAAGAAAAAAGGAAAACGGTTGAGAAACATTTACACATGCCTCACAATGATTCATTCGAACATGTGAGAGAACTAGTGATATGATAGGAACCTGACACTTTCTTAATTACCCATCAACTCCGCACAAATGGCTAATACTTTCATAATTTCTTTCCAAATTTAGAATTTTAAATTATAAGATGTTGGGAATATTCCTTTTCCGCACCACCTTCAGTGTTATTAAAGTCTTTAGAGCCAACTTGGAATGAACCTTTTGAACTTTGAACCAACTCACAAAGACTTCAATGGTTCAAGTTCAATCTGAGGAGACAAAACAAATAATTCTCAACCTGCGGCTCCACACAACACCGAGAACAAGAAAATACCTTTAGAAAACAGAAAGGGAATTTTTGAACCTTGAACCTTGAACCGATTTTTAAATGGTTCAAAGTTCAAGTTCAAGACTGACTTAACACATTCACACTTGCTCATTAAATAACATTACAAAGTCGTGACTCACACAAGAGAATCGGTTGAACCTTGAACCAAATTACAACAATACAAATTACAAATTACAAATCGGTTCAAGGGTTCAAGTTCAATACAAATTACAACAATGCGCTTACCTTATTGCAAAACAAAGCCGCGAAGAGAATTCTTTAAATCATGCTTGAACTTTGAACCTTTTAACTATGAAAAGGTTCAACAAATTGGGTTCAAAGAAAGGAAACATAAGACTGAAAGAGGAAAGAAACACCAAAGGCGACCTTCGAGTTTCAAATTTTAATGAAAAATTGAGGGCATGCTAACATTGGCTCTGACTGGGGACTAGGACAGCAAGGGGCATAGACATGAACCCTAGGATTTCTGGTTTCCCAAACAAGCCTCATCAAAAGGACCGAAACAAACACAAAAATGAAGTAGAAACAACAAACTAAACAAACCAAAACCTATGTACAAGACTCACGAGGGACTCTCGTTTACAATTGATATAGCTTCAGATCATGCCTATTATAGGTCAAGGGAAAAACATAACCATCTTGGTACACTACTTTGAAAGAGTTAGGGCCTTTTACCTCCTGAATTATAAATGGTCCTTTCCATAAGGATTCAAACTTCACATGTGCCCCTTTTGGTTCTCTTCTTATGTCCCAAAGCAAAAACTGAACACCCAGCATGAATTTTTGTGGCATGGCTTACCTGTCAAATATTCTCTTGACCCTCATTTGATGTTCTATGATCTGATCAACTATCTTGTCCCTTTCTTCATCAATCCTCATCAAATGCATAATCCTTTTCTCTAGAGAATCCTGAAAATACACATCCTCAATGACAGTCTATAACTTGGAAGTTGCAAGTTCTAAGGGAAGTGCCACCTGAGCCCCCACGCCATATACATATACCAGTTTGAAGATGTATGATCTTCCCAAAGAGCTTCATATAATTGTTTGTGCTAGTCTTTGAAGTTTTCACTAACCAATTTCTTCATAATATTTATGAGATTTTTACTGCTCAACTAAGCCAGGTCGTTACCCCGAGGGTAATAATCTAAAGAGTGAGCAAGATATATTCCATGATTATAACAAAACAATGAAATCTCAATAGAAGAGAAGTTAGTCGCATTATCAGCCACAATTTTCTGAGGAACTCCAAATCGAACCAGAATATTTTCTTTAAGAAAACTACAAACAATCTTAGAAGTTGTCCTTAGTACTGGAATAGTTTCAACCCATTTGGTGAAGTAATATGTGGCTATCAGTATTTGTGTATGCCCTGCACTTTAGGTAGATGACAAGGAACCTATAAAATATAAGCCCCAATGTTTGAATGTTTCATCAATAACTACCGGTCAAAGAGGTAGTGCTACAAGTTGTGGCTTCCCTGTGAATAATTTACACTTTTCGCACTTAGCTACCCAAGCGTATGCATCCTTGAACATTCGTGGCCAATAATAACAATTCCTCAAGTTTTTATAAGTAGTCATTATTGATGAAAAATGACCACCACAAGCTTCATCATGAAAGGTCTTCAATAGTGACTCTTGAAGTGACCTATCCACACAGTGCAAGAAAGTTCCATCCAACCCCTTTTTGTACAACACATCATCAAAAATGACATATTTGGTCGCCTTTAGCCTCAAGTTCCATTTTTCTCTTGAAGAAAGATGCATCGAATAGTCCCCATAGGTTAAGTAATATGCAACATCTACAAACTAGGAATCTTGAAGCCCAACAGATAAGACTAAGGGCAACTCCTCAGTCGTGTCATTCTTACTTTCAGCAATCAACTTACACGGGCCTTCTCCCCTACTAATTATGTTGGTTTAAGATCCAAATTAAACTCTTGTAGCTTAGATACCCATGAGGCTCTATTGTTCATTCCTATATCATGTTGTGTTAAAATTCTCTTAACCACAGAATGAGGCACAAAAACAATTGTGTGAGAATGAAGGATATAGTACCTAAATTGTTTTACAGCTTTCATGACTGCATATGCTTGCTTTTCCATCAAGGAATATTTTAGTTCATGTTTCTTAAGGGGAACACTCATTAAGGATATTGGAACTTCTTCATTATCTTCAATGTTTTGTAGCAAAATCCTTGACATAGTATGCTCTGAGGCATAAAAATAGATAATAAAATCCTTCTTAAAATACTGATTAACAAGAACGGGTGCCTGAGAAATGGCCTCCTTTATTGATTCAAATGCTTTCTTTCCCTCTTCATTCCATTTAAATGCCTACCTTTCACTCATCAAGTTTACAATATATCTAGTAGTTTTTGCAAAATCTGGAATGAATCTCCTTAAAAAATTTACCTGTCCAAAGAAAGATCTGACCGTATTTTTGTTTGATGTTAGACTTAGTTGTTGAATTGCCTTTACCCTCTCAAGGTCCACTCTTACTTCTTCCTTAGAGATGATGTGACCAATAAATTTACCTTTTGTCACCCCAAATATTGACTTCTTTGGATTTAGTGACACTCCATGTTCACAACACCTTTGCAACACTCGCCTCAAGTCTCTCAGGTGACATGCTTTATTCTCTTCAAGAAGGCAGTTAAATCATCAAGATATACAACAATTCTCTTATCTTTCAAATGACCAAAAGGTAAGTCCATAGCCCTCTGAAAAGTCACCCCTGCATTGATCAGACCAAATGGCATCCTACTATAAGCAAAAGTACCCCAGGGAGTGATGAAGGCAGTTTTATGCTGGTCACTTTCTAAAACATTGATCTGATTATAACCAGAAAAGCCGTCAAGCATGGACATCATTTTTGAACATGAAACTATTTGCAAAATATGATCCTTTGTAGGTATGGGTAATTATCTTTGAGATTGCCATGATTCAAGTTCCTAAAGTCCACCCAAATTCTTATTTCTCCATTTTTATTACGGATAGGGACAATGTTGGCTATCCAAGTAGAATGGTGAATAGGGTATATAATCCTGGCCTTTAGCATTTTGTCTACTTCCTGAAATATTGCTTCAGCTACCTTAGGATTAAAATTTATAAGCTTTTTTCGGAAAGGAGTCACTCCAGGCTTCAGAGGAATGTGATGTTGAAATTTTCCCTCCCTAAAGTTCTTCAGGTCATCGTAACACTAAGAAAAAACATCTTTGTATTCCAACAGGAGAGAAATGAACCTTTCTTTCTCTGTAGGTGTGCAACATTTTCCTAGATTTATATACTCGGGGTCTTTCTCAGTGCCAATGTTAATTCTTTCATAACCTCTAACATCTTGGACTGCATGAATTTGTTCATCTTTTGTTTTCTTATAAGCGTCATGGCGATCAAAGAGTTGTTCTAAAGAGATCAACCCTTTAGGAATCTTATTCCCTTTTAACTGCATAACTCCCTCACTCAGCTCTTTGGCCCACTCTAGTGAAAACTCTTTGCATTCCACCTCTGACCCTTCAAAGAATGTAGTACTGAATGTTTCGATACACTGCATAAAATTATTAATTTGTTTATCATTTTCAAAGACCTGCCAAAACTCAGAGTTATCAGGTACACTAGGCCAATATATCAACTCCACTTGATAGGTATCATTAGTAAAATCGAGATGAGAAATCAATAAAGAAGTCAATACAACTAAACAAACTGCTTTGGATTTTTGTTCTTTGGGAATGGCCTCAATAGAAAATACATCAAAATATTCAATTTCATCCCAAACTATGTTTCGGTAATGCTTCAATCTCTCATTTTTTACATTGAACAATCCTCTGACTTGTTTCACAATCAACTCCGCATCTCCCTTGACTTGGAGAAGCTTTACTCTCAATTTATTTGCTTCAACTAATCCCAACAATAAAGCTTCATACTCGGCCATAGTATTTGTGTTCTTGAATTCTAGTTTAAAAGAAAAAGGAATGTGAATACCATAGGAAGGAACAAGGACTACCCCTACACCAGAACCTAACGTTGCACAACTCCCATCAAACACCATCAGCCATAGATTTTCTTCTACCTCCAATTGCAACACATTTTCTGCAGCTTCATTATCAGATAAAGTCATGTAATTTCCAAATTAACATTCATGATACAAAATTTGGGCCTCTGGATCGTCAGAGGGAAAAATGTTGAACTTAGATTTAGGTTCAGGTTGCAAAATGACTCGTTGTTTTCCTATAGGAATAGTGGCTTGAGACCAAACCATATTTATATCACCTCCTAAGTCTCTATAGAATGTACAACTTAGTAACATGCCATAGCTTGCAGGGATATCAACTATTAAAATAGTTAGCTTGATTCTTTTATTCGGGTAAGCAGCAAGGACTGCTTGAACATCTTTGATCTATCCTAATAGGGGTGTTTGATTGGAGTCCATTGAATAACATCTGCCAAAGGTTTTTGTCAAGGATAACCCCAATGCTTTGGCTACAACAGATGGCATGATATTATTTGATGCACCTGACTCTATAATACAATTGTTTAATTTATGACCATTTATGAACAATGATATATAAAAAGCCTTAGGTTTTGACTCAAGAACAGACAAAGTATCATTAGTTTGGAGGGCAGTTATTTCAAGGGTCACTTCATGAGTAATAGGATGTATTGACACATCACTTTGGGATGACAATGTAGCATTTACTAACTATTGTGCTCCATTAGTTTGTAATACATCATTTCCTTTTACAAACTTTACTAGTCTATCCAATTCTTTGAGATTTAATTTAAGATACCTAGTTGGTGTAATTTGAATCTGGGAGGACTTACAAAACTCTATAATATCAAATGAACCTTCTATTTCTACAGATTTTACCAACTAAGGTTCTTGTGGCTTATGATCATTGTTATAAAATCTAGAAACAATTTCCTTACCTTTAAAATTCACAGCAGAGGATGAAGAGATGCCCTGAGGTTTTACATTTTGTTGATTCCTTGTCAGCACAACACATGAAGGATCCTCTAAAGTAACCAAAATGTCACCTCCTCTTTCTAAATTTGACTCGTACTCTAGGAAGTGTATTTCAGAGTCGCCAGGCTACCTAAAGGATTCTTCTTCAGTCAATTCATTTGAAATCTCTTTGGAACTAATCAGCTGCGCATAATGCACCATTTCAAGACAAGAATTGTCATCATGCTCATCTATAAGATGAAAAATATACATACACCCCTTTGGTGGTGGGGCTTCAATCACCAATCTTTGTTGGGTCGGGGATAATTATAAAGATTTGTTTCCAATCCCCAAAGACTGATTTGTATTCCTCCTAGGTATGTCTTGATAAGGTGATGAATAGGATGTACTATCTTTAGGTACATGTCTTTTAAGAGTTATTACATCATTCACCAGTCTCTGACTTACAGGATCTAAAGAAGTAGAGGGTTAAGCATTAGGCACTTGTACTTCTCTCTTCCACTTTCGTGCAGTGATCAAGTCATCCTCCAACTCAATGACAAGTGTTTTAACATCACTCAAGGTTGCAACTCTTTGTCTGCAGATCAGGAAATCTATCTCTGAAGGCATAGAATTTATAAAGAAACATTTCAAATTATCGTCTGAGGGTTTTTGATTGACGGGAATTGTATGTACAATCTTGTCAAATTTTGCTACAAAATCTCTCATAGATTATGGAATCTTCTTTTTCAACTGGGCCAATTGAGCCAAAAGAGAGTGCTTGTCCTCTGCTACTTTAAACCTTTCTTCGAACCTTGTTTTCAAGTCCTTCCAATTTGTTATTACACTGTTTGGCAAGTGATAAAACCAATCCGCAGCAGTTCTAGTTAATGTTTGTACAAATAGTCTTACTGCAACATCTTCACTCTGGACAACTATTATGTCGCAGGCAATATTGAACACATTCAAGTGTTCATCAACTGTGATCTTCCCATCACCACTAAATTTTGGCAAGTGATCTCTCACTTCTTTGGGTAAAGCTTTCAAATTTAAACCCAAATTCAGTGGACCTACTATGGCACCCCAAGGATTGTTTGTTGCCATTGGAAGAATGATATTTAGAGGGGTCGAGTTGATTATACTAGGTAAAGAAATACCATGCAAGGTTAGGGCTTGACACACCGAGGATACAGGGAATGAAGGAGATAGAGAAGGAGGTCTACTTCTCACTTGTCTATAAGGTGAAAAAGATGACTGGAAATTTAGGTTTTATAGTTCTTGAAAAATAGAGTCAACTATTCCCTCCCGCCTTCAAGACCTAGTATATCTTCTTGGCTCTAGTCTATCTACAATACAAAATTTTGATGGCACTCAAAAAGGTTCTTAAAAATTGACAATCCAATTCTTAGTATCATGTAACTAGGTGACCAGTCTTATGATTCAAATCCCCAGCAGAGTCGCCAAAAATCTGTTGATTAACAGATTTGCCTTTTCTTGAATTTTTATGTGTTTTTAAAACAGGACTCCTGCATACCCATTATGAAAAAGAAAATGTACCAATAGTTGGGTGAACCAAGCTTTGGTTTACCCTCTGCATAAGAGTGCAGCTCCTTGTAAGATGTTCAATAAATTTTTATGCAGATTACTAAAGAAACAATCACACTTTTAACCAAAAAGCGAGAAAGGCTTCCACATTCATTTGTCAACACAAAGGAATGCTGCAAAATATCTATTTAAAAGTATAAAGCTCATAGACTTTATTTATGTACGCATTCATTCAACATAAAATTTATTCCATCCATAATACTCAAAGTAGTAAAAATATTGATCGATTCTCGCTCATGTCTCATAGGACAATGGGGATCAATGCCATTTAAACAACCATGAAGTACTATTTAAACAAAGAAAATCAATGAATCCACAAACTAAGATAAAGCTGGTAATGAAGAAAATATATTCAGCGCATAAGCATACATCCCAATAGAGACTACTAATCTTTCAAACTCATAGATTTGAAGATCGAACCACAACATTATTTTCATTCAAAAACTAGAACTTTTAATATTGAAAATCCAAAGAAAAACACAGTATTTGTCTTCCTTCGATAATTTTTTTTGGACCATTAAAAGACTTATTCCATCATATAAATAGCCTCCAGGCTATAATAGTTTGTTACAAAATAACCCTAAACCTTTTAACTCTAACCTAGAGTCAAAGAAACTATCTGCTTTGAACTTTATAAAACTAGATAAACAAAGGCCGCAAATAGCATGACAGCTCATCCGTTAGCCAATCAGGACTCCATCGTGGAAGAAGCAACTACTGATTTGTCCTGCTTTTCTGTGACACCCCTCACATTATGCCACTCCAGATGCACTTCTAAAAAGGTCAAGGTAACCTAAAATTATGGGAGTCTGATGTGTAGGATACGCTTCTTCCAAACTTCCTTGTCTATGTTCACCTGCATAACTGTTTCTTCATGTGCCTCCAAGTGATCAAAGCAGACTGTCAGCATCGACTCTATCCTTGCCACTTTTGAAAAGTCATCGGTCAGAAAATTCATTTTTTTAACAAGTTGTACTCTTTCTTTGACGATCTTGGCCATGTCTGTGGTAACTTCAATTATTTGCTCATCCTCCTTCATGAGTCATATATCAATGCACTTTAAATCCTTCTGCATTGTATCAATCAGATCCTTCAATCCTTTAAGAAATTTACCAAATTCCTCATGACCTTGCTTGATGATAGAGTATCTCCACTCGACATTCTTTCTTGACACATAAAGAACATTATCATCTAGATTTTCCACTGGTTTCTCAGTTAGGAATTTCATCACACCAAACTTCTGCACATCATTCATCTGTGCCAAGACTGCTACCCATTTGGTTCTTTCCTTCTCCCATGCAACAGATTCTATCTCTAATTCTTTGCTCACAGTTACGGTGTCTTCATATACTTTAACCAAGCTAACAATATAGTTTGAACCCTGTTGTACTATGGAATCAAGCCATTCATTGAATATTTCAGCTACCATGTGACTTCTCTAGACTTGATCTAACATCTTCTGGTTCACCGGTGTTTTGGGGTCAAAGGACAATGTCATCTGAGATAGTGGTTGAGGGCTTGGATTATTTATGCCATTGATGTACTCTGCCACTTGAGTGACAACCTGTTTCAGTTGCTTTTTATCTTTCTCATCTTTCCAAGACCTAGATATCATCCTCATTGTGGAGGATTTGAGGTGTTTAGCGTCTACCGCCCTTGAAGCAACTCCCAGATCAATTTTCTCCATAGTAAAATTATCTTTAGTGGCCTTTTCTTGATCTTTACCTGAGATGGGTTTAGCTACTTCAGCTACCCAATTACCTGTTGCCTCATCTACTTCCACTATTGCCTGCATTTTGAGTTTCTTAGGTTTAGATATTTTCCCCATGCACTTGCTCACCATATCCTCCATGGGAATTGTAATTGGAAGAACATTATGTTTCTTCCCAATCAAAGTTCCTAGCCATCGAGAAGTGTTGGGAGTTTTTTTAGACGGTGGAGGTGTCTGAGCATTAGGTGGGTCAATAATAGTTAGAGTACTCATTGGTTTTGGCTCTCCTTCAGGTTCCTTATGTGCATATGTATCCTACAATGGAGGGTCACTCAATACTTGTTGATCCATTGTCACTTCAATTTATTCACCGAGATCTAAATCCATAACAATTTGATTCCCCATTGGTTCTTTGTTCTTCTTCTTGCTCCTCAAGCAAGTAACTCAGACTACTAAATAATTCAATGGATACCTCTTTGATCTTATGGGTTGAACCTCTTCAATAATTGGCTTTCCATCACCTGTAATATCAACATTTTTTTTAGATGATGAAATAGGAATCGGAGTTATAGCATGTGTACCAACTGTTAGTTCACGAGGAGGCATGATTGAATCCTTTCTAAACTTTTGATCCCTTAGCCATTTTTTTGTTCTTCTTATGACGTTGAAGGACTTGGCTTGTGGGTTTTCTTCTTCTCTTTTATCCTAGTCAATTTCTAGAATTGGTTATTCTTGAACTCTTTCATTAAACTCAGGATCCAAGACACCTTCCCCTTCTTCTTCTTGTACATTTGATACTTTAATGGGCAACTTCATAGTAATAACCTGCTGTAAGGTGAACCTTGACCATAATCTTCTCCTCACTTCAAATTCATCACCACAGTTTTCCCAGTAATCTTCTAACTGAGGTTCATGGAAGAAATGGTCACCCACATTCAAATTTTCTACAGCATATCTTTTGCTGTCAAATTTTCGCCTGGAAATGTAAGGTTGCAGATTCATTTTCTTGAACTCCAATTCTAAGTTCAAGGCATCAGATACAGATTTACAACTGTAATAACCAAGTTAAACAAGAAAAACAACTCTAGATTTACCTTTTTCCCCTAACTGTTTGTCAATGTGAGCCAACTGTTGGCTTACTTCAATTAGCACATAACTGTCAAAAGCATATCTGGGTAATTTGAATAGCTCACTTTCAAAATCGCCCACCCGGATATAAGTAAATCTAGGAACCTAAATGAAATAGCTTCCATATATGCTAATCAGCTCCATGGCCTCTGCCAACATTCTTTTATTAATAGCACCTTGCAATTCAAAGGCTAGCCTTCCTACGAAAACATCATTCCATATGGTGAAATACTCTGCATATTTTTGTTGTTGTAGGTAAGGGTAATAGTCATAAACCTTCATACCATCGACCCAAGGCTCGTTATGTAATCCTTTCCATTCCATGGTACAAGCCAACATATAGAACAAGTATGAAGACATGTAGAAGCTGGACATTCCAACAAAGTTTCCCAAACTCTCATGGAGTCTTTCAGCGACAACTTAAGCCCACTCAAGGTACTTCTCAACAGCTAATAACACCTAAATATAGAAGTACATCCAATCCTCCTAGTAGAAAGAGTGTGAGTTTCCTTTAAGTCTATTTAAGAGTATGACAATATCTCACACTTTTGTGATGAAATATTCTCTAGTAAGAGGCTTAGGTAACCGGGACCCCTCTTTTTGAACCTTCAAAAGCCAATACCTTGCAATAATGCTTCTATATGTAGTTTTCTTCTTAGAGAAAAACGCATATGAGGTCCCAATTGACCAGTCTTTGTGTGGTTCCTTATGTGGGATTCCCATTGCAGCCATTACTATCTCTCTATTAATCTCCACCAACAACTTACCACTACTAGTTCTAATGCACCTGTTATCAGCATCATATCTATTCATGCACGCTATTACCAAATCTAGACAAGGAGCAATGGTTGGAAAAGTAGCGGCTTCAATAAGGCCACTTCTAACTATCCTCTCCATCATTGAACTTGCCTTAGGGTTTTTAGCTCTCTCTAAGAAATTTAGCAAGTCATCTTGGGCCAAAGAGGTGTCACTCAACTCTGGGAGTATACTCACCAAGCATGTGTTAGGCCCAATATGGAAAGCTAATGTACTGAGAGGGGAGGGGTGAATCAGTACTTCAAAACCTTTCTTCAATAATAACCTTAAAGTTATGCATAAATAGAATAGTGCAGTAACATAAAATAAAGTTGAAACAAACATATAACAATCATACATGATTCACTCCATAACACATATATTTTGGTTACGCAGAAACTCTTGGTTAGAGAGAAAAACTGCGGTGGGGATGGCACCCACAACTTCACTACTGCAATAATAAGGATTGCTTGGTTAGAGCTACATTTAGCTATTTCTGATAGCTTACCCTGTTAGGAGTAACTAGATCTATTAGATCTACCTTGCTAAAGGATTTTACAACACTATATATATGTTGCACCTAGTTAGAGGATTTACAATTTATAGACTTGATTAGAGTCTTTTACCTTGTTAAAGGTTTCTCTTACAACTTCAAAATATTACAATAAGACTTTACAAATATCTGCAACTTTACATCTGAAATGCTGTAGCAGATTCTATGTGCTCAAAATAAGATTACCTTGCCTATAGCATACCTCAGTAACTCATAAAGTAACTCAGTAAACCCTTTTGTTTACTCTATTCCTCGACTATTCTCTGATAACCTTCTCGGTGACCTCTGTGTCTCTGTAACAGTCATAATACTCTGTGATTTCTCATGTATCACATAAGTCTTGCTTCATACACATATACACGCACATTTCTCACATTCACATATATCTCTAACCCTAAAATCATGCTGTATAAATAGACTTCTTATGTCGGTGATCTGATTCATTGCTTCATTCTTACAAACATGATTTCTTGAACAAATAACCATGCAAAAGATTTCATTGGTTAGATGACCTCAAAAGTATACAAAATCTATATGTGAAATTTCCAATGCAATAACGGTTCTATGTGCCTCGATCTTGTAACACATTTTCATATGTGTGTCCAGGTTCAATGAATCTGGTAACACGTTTCACTCGGTGTATTATCTTTACTACTCGGTAGTCTCAAAAAGATACTCGGTAAACAACTCAATGAATACTGCATTCTGTGAATGCTTTCTTCTGTAACTGACTAGACTGTTCATACCGACTTCTCTGTGTGTACCGATTGCAAGATTCGGTAATACTAATTGACTAGAATATATAGCATGACTTTGAATATAAAACTAATGGCAATTTGATAAGTAGTAACAGCATGATGTGTGGACAAGTTTTGGAAGAGTTGGCCTCATTGTGGCCACTTTTACATTAATCAAACAATTCTTAAACAGGACAGACTTCTATTCCAAAACAAAAGATTTCTCCTACACTGACTAACCTTCTGAGCTAGAAACACAAAGGGGGAATATTATTGTAACTCACCTGGAACCACCATTGAACCAATGAAACCCTCGGAAGAATGAAGCCAAAATTGCCTTCAGCGTCTCTAGCTCCTTCAATAATAGTGGCTACAACTTTTACAACTTGAGAATTCACATGTTAAAGAAAAATGAAAAATAGCCGAGTAACATCTACACATGCCTCACAATGAATCATTCGAACATGTGAGATAACTAGTGATATGATAGGAACCTGACACTTTCTTAATTACCCATCAACTCTCCACAAATGGTTAATGCTTTCATGTTTTTTTTCCAAATTTAGAATTTTAAATTATAAGATGTGGGGAATATTCCTTTTGTCGCACCACCTTTAGTGTTATTAAAGTCTTTAGAGCCAACTTGGAATGAACCTTTTTAACTTTGAACCAACTCACAAAAAGTTCAATGCTTCAGGTTCAATCCAAGGGGATAAAACAAAGAATTCTCAACTTGCGGCTCCACACAACACCAGGAATGAGCAAAGACCTTTAACAAACAGAAAGGGAATCTTTGAACCTTGAACCTTGAACTGATTTGTAAATGGGTCAATGTTCAAGTTCAAGACTGACTTAACACATTCACACTTGCTCGTTAAATAACATTACAAAGCCACAACTCACACAAGAGAACGGTTCAAGTACAATACAAATTACAACAATGCCCTTGCATTACCGCAAAACAAAGCCATGAAGAGAATTCTTTGAAGTGCACAAGAACTTTGAACCTTTGAACGATGAAAAGGTTCAATGACTTAGGTTCAAAGAAAGGAAACATAAGACTAAAAGAGGAAAGAAACACCAAAGGTGACCTTCAAGTTTGAAATTTTAATGAAAAATTGAGGGGATGCTAACATATCCACAATAGGAATCAATTTTCCTTTTTAAAATAGAGGTCATTCTTTGTGTCTTCCAATATTGATGCAAAATAATTCAGCACAAACTATATGAATAACTCTTTGTTCTTATCTCATCTATCTTATATACCAATATAAGTGGGTAAGCTCTCCTCAAACTAAATAACTCAATTGTATCATCTGAATTCATAGGTCATTAGATATGTCAGCCTTTACTATTAGAGATCTCTACATTTCTTTTTATTTAAAATGGGTTGTATTATTTATTAAAAAAAATTTCTACACCCCCTCATTTAGCCATCCTTGGGCTAAGAATGTTGAAAGCTCCTTCAACATTCTTATGGTAAGCAGTGGCTAGTATGCGACATGAAATTTTTTATCTATGTCTATGTTATAGAGGTTTTCTTATGGTTATCAAACAAGTGCTTGTTTCTGTAATACCCTAAAAATGGTCATCTAAAACCATAGGCCCCCTAGTCTCGACAACATCACCAAGGTCCTAACCAAAGGCAATTAAAATCAATCTTGAGCACACAACTAATTTCTTAAATCACAAATGTCACATGGAAAATTAATCAACCAATATTAATTAAATAAATATTTAATTAATTGATCATTTCAAGTAAATCATTTTTAAACAATTATCCTATTTATTTTATTAAATATCCTAGCCTATTTAATTAAAGAAATCAATTTGCCATTAAATCATCAAAAAAGGAATTAATTGACAAAAAATAATTTAAAATTGAGAAAAGAAATCAAATGGAGATAATCTTGGAAATCAAATTAAAAATTGATAAATAATCTCAAAGAAAGCAATTAAAACAATTAAATATCAAAATTGAATGAAATAGAGAATAAATTAGGTTTTTCTGATTTTATCTTAATTTTAGTTCAATTTCCTTTAAAATTGAGAAACGCAGCCAATCACATCAATTCACCTGGATTGTGCTTCCTCTTGGAAAATCTTGACCTTCCCTCATCATTTGATCTTAGCCATTGGTTTCTTTCTGAATTTTCTATAAATTCAGCCTTCATCTCTCATTCAAAGGATCCTAGAGAATATATTGTTATCATGTTGTTTTTGCTCTAGGTTCATTAAGATTTGTGCATTCAGATATTTATATATTAGTTATTGCATACTTTTAAGTCATTTTAGCTTATTCATTGCTTAAAACATGTTAGATTAATCTTACATCATGCAGTCACCTAGCTTAAATCTTGCATCCATTTAGCCTAATCTTATTGCTCATATAGATTAAATCATTCATTTAGATATTGTCTAGTCACTGGTATTGCATATGAAATCTGAGGGAAAGACTAAACTCGCATCTACTAGAAGGCAATCGGTCACTTTGTAATGGTTTATTGTTTATTATTGATTATTTATTTACTAACCATGCATCTAATGACTTAATTGATGTGTTGTGTATTTAGATACAACTTACAGATATGATCCACTTTTCACACACATATTTTTGGCACCCACCATGGGCCTCAGAATTCAATCCATCGGCCTCAAAATCACTTCTTTATCTTTCAAGTCTCATCCGTACAGCTTCTGTGAAATATCATACCAGTATACGTCCCTCTTCATACAACAATCTGTCAAGACCTGTGTTTTATCGTATGGATCAGAGAAGGAGCTCATATGAATTTCTTCTTTGACAATTTAACTCTTTGTTTTAAAGTTCGGGCCAGTGAGAATACTCGTGCGAATAGGTATAATTTGTTGTACGAATTTATGTTTTATCATTTTAAAAACAGTATGCTTTCGAGGGTATTTTCATGAATTGAATTTAGATTTTTCTAACGCTGACGCTAACCTTGGTCTGTCTTTTGTTTTCCTAAGATTTTTACAGCCTAACTAGTTTCTTGCAGAATGCTTGTCAGAGAATCTACCAATCAAACATACGCCTATCAAAGAATCAAAAACAATATGACTACTGATGCTTTGTTTTTGCAAGTTGCCTAAAGAAAATTGACCAAACATCGTGTATTCATTCATTATTTTCTTAGGCACTTAAATTGCTATCCGGTTAAAGAATAAATTTGTCTTTTGTGTTTTCAAAAAAATTAGAGAGGTAGGAGAGTATGCTCTTGTCTTTTACAGACAATCAGAAATCTAGACCCTCGAATATTTTTCTAAATTTTTAGATTTGTATATCTTTAGCAGGCCTGTCACAGTGGGAAAAAGTAATCACCCTGTGAGAATGACCCAAGTGAGTACAGTTAGACCTGAGAATTCCAACTCACTATAATAAATAGGCCTCTCATGATTAAAGTCTCAAAGGATGGGGATTATTTGAGTTTTCTCTTTGAGATCTCTCATATCAGACATTTTGTAGGACCTTGCGGTCTCAATCACATTTACGTGACTATAGCTTGTTTCGGTACCTTACTGGGCTATAGGCCTAAATCATGCTTGCGTAACTTCAAGGGGTAATTTTGAATGGAATTCCTGACTAAGAACTATAAGATAGAGGCTACCTGATTCACCTCCAAAAGGGGGATAATATTTGTGCAAGAGAGATAGTAACTCTCCCAAGACACTTGCCATATCGTGCCCCCATTAGCGTTTGGAGCTGGCTAATATGGCATTGAGAATCATTGCATGAGACTCAGTAGCCGTATTTTGATTAGCTATTGGGTGTGTACCTAAGTCAGCAAGCAAATTTTTTTTTTCTAAGCCAACTTTCATAGGGTTAGCATGTTGTACTTGGAATTATTGAACATCTTGCGTGTTTTCTGTATTTTTCATCCCTGAAACTGAAACTGAAATACTAAAAATGGAGAAAACAATATCAAGCAACTCAGTGATAAACTCTATCTGTGTCAAAAACTAGTCCATGTCAATGATTGAAAAATCAATCCTTATCCAAAACTAGTCCTCGTCAGTCATAAAAACTCTATTTGCTAGAATTTCATTTTTGTTTAGTCTTTAATTGTACGAGTCTACTGAAATTTTGTCCTGCTACATACCTATTATCATATGATCTTTTATTGATCCTAATATTTTATCGTCTGGCTTTGCAAACTATGTTGTACAAGTCTAAAAAAATGTCGTCTGGTCTTTTACACTATATCGTACGAAAATACATCACATTCGGTACATTATCATTTGGAGTCTGCCCAACTGTCGTATGAAATCAGGCAGCAAATTGTACGAAAAACTGCCATTATCATCTGGGAACTAATAAAGTGTCATTTGGGTCTGCAAACTTTGTCGTACGAATTCCTAATCTTGTCAGTCAAAACAAACAAAATTGCCCACTAGCTCAATCTCGATATCATAATTCTGAGCATAAAACAATCTTGATATTGTACCACTACCATTGCGTTGCACAATTTTCTCGATCATCTTCCAGCTAGTTCAATCAACTATTTATCTTATCAAACCTAAGTTAACTTAGATAACGTCTTACACAAGATAGATCTTTCCTGAAACCAAACCAGATCTTAGTTACTTCTCTCAAACACTATGTTAAACGAACGACTAGCTTCAATTTGATCTTGACTCCTGCATTGTATCTGGCGCCTATCATATCAGTTATAAATGCCTATTCAAACTAGAAGTTCTGACAAGAAAACTGACAAAGGTAAAGGACCAATCTTCTCATCACAAGATAATCCATTCTTTGTAGAAGAAATCGTCCCAAATAAACCTTCATCGCCACAACTCCCAATTTTTTATCAACCCCTATCTCCCACCATGTTTGGAGAAAGGCAAGAAAGACAAGCTACTAAAAGAGATACTTATGACAACCTCAGAAACCATGCTACTGACAGTGATTCCTCATCAGACAATTATGTAGTCTCTGAACCTACAGAAGTTGTTGTAAATAGTTGCCTAAAAGATAAACATTTCCAGAAAATGATGAAGATCATCATGGCTAGAGAAAAGGAAGAGCATTTTTTGGAACTAGCAAAATAAGGCACTAAACTTCCTATTGACTATAACATTGAAACCCTTATCACTGAAGAGGAAGAGACACTTTTAATACTAGTAAACAAACAACTACAAGCACTGCAAACTGAAATCACGGAACTAAAGAACAAGGATAAAACATCAAAGCAATATTCTCTAGACATGATATGCCCATTTCCATTTGACAAAAACCTCTACATGCCTCCATTTCCTTCAAGAGTGGAGATTCCCAAGTTTGACAAATATGATGGAAATGCAGATCCTTAAGATCATGTCAGAGAATTTTGTGCTTTATGAATGGAGTTCATGCATGAAAAAACATATCTCATGCACCTTTTCGTGAGAAGCTTAGGAGGACAAACTATGGAATGGTTTTCAAGCCTACCTATGGGAATTAAAGCCTTTGAGGAATTAGTCGAATTGTTTTTACAACAATACTCCTATAATATTTGCCATCCAGTCACAATGAATGAGTTTTGCAACACTAAATAGAAAACAGGAGAGAACCTTTTCTCACCTTTCTTCAACGTTGGAGAAAGATGTTCTCTCGATATTCATGGCCTATCCCAGATTGTGAGAAGATGGATATCTTTGTCAATAACCTGATCCCTAAATTGAAATACAATATCCAAATGCAAGTGTACCCATCATTCAAAAAAATGGTGGATAGTGCCCTTAGAATGGAAGATGTGCTTATAAAGAAAGGAGATATATCCCTTTGGAAAGAAACACAACAAAGCTCTGGTTCCAAATAAAAGAATAAGTATTGGAAATACAGAAAAGATAACAATAGAAAAGTTGTTAATGATAGAGTTGTAGACACTGTTAAAGAAAAATCAAAATCTACGATATTTAATCTGGCCAACGGCATGCAAGCACTCAAAGCAACTGAAACAGTAGTAGAAAATCCTCTGAAAAAATCAAAAGAAAGGTTTAAAGAAAAACCTTGGCTTCCAAAACCCAAACACAATTTCACTCATCTAGAAGAGTCATATGAATCAACATTTAAAACATTATTAGCAAATAATTTGATAACATTACCAAATAACTCTAAACCATATGATCCAGAAATTAAACCCAAATGGTGGAGAGAAAATGAATACTGTGAATATCATAGAAATAAAGGTCATACGACAAACAACTGCATGAAGCTCAAGCATGAGATTCAAGATCGCATCAATGTTGGCAAAATCGTTATTGGAAATCACACAACTAATGTTGATCACAAAGCTTTAAAGATCCCTTCCCTTCTTATGAACAAGGTGAGTCTTCAAAATCCAAAGGAGGTGCTAAAGTCAATTACACCTGTAGACACTCAAAATTGTCATGTCTAATTAAATAAATATTTTATTTATTTAATTATCTAATCCTAATTCTTCTATTAATTAAATAAATCCTTATTTATTTAATTAATTCATTTATCCTCTTCTAGCCTTATTTCTCATTTAAATAAATACATTTATTTATTTAAATTATCCCTTTCCTAAATTAAATAAATATTTTATTTATTTAATTGTCCTACTTCTTCTATTAATTAAATAAATCTTTATTTATTTATTTAATTCATTATCTTTTTCTACACATGACACATGTCATTCATCTCTTAATTCCTACACTACCTACCTCTTTCATTATTTTATTATTTCCTCTACCTACCCTTTAATCCTAGCCGACCTCTCTTTTTACACCTCTCAATCTTAACCCTCCATTTTCTATTGTGTCTTCTATTTAAGGAGATGCTTTCTTCATTGTCAAACCCTAATCCTTAATGAGACATGCCTAACTACTTGATCAATTGACTACACTACAATTCCACTTGCAACCACATTCCGTTCTTTGTTGAGCTCTTGTGCATATAAAAATCTGAGAGCAAATATATCAAGCAAGATCAATGGAGATAGGAAGAATGGAGATCAAAACCCTATTGGACATGTGATGGTATAATCTTTGTGATTTTGAGTTATTTGCATTGTCTTAGGTTATCTTCATATGTTATGGTGGATCTTTGTTCATTGTTAGGCTAGGGTTTGGTGGTTGAATCCATTTTAGTCTTTCAATATTGTTGTTATTTGCTATCCATTTTCACCATATACATTTTGGCACGCCCGGTGGGACTCTTGTCCCTTTGCATTTAACATTTTTGTTGCAGATTTTGCATTTTTGAAGTTGCAGATCGGACGATTTCGACGACATTTTAGGTTTTTTTCCGCGTCTGCGAGTGTTCGGATCGCGTTTTTGTATTTCAGAGGCGTCTGTGATATCTTGGATCGCGTCTGTGTTTCTGTCATTTTCTATTTTTGCAGGTTTCCGAAAGTCGCGTCTGTGATTCCGAATCGCGTCTGTGCATCATATTATCGCGTCTGTAGAAGAAAGAGGTGTCTGTGTTCTTAGATTGCGTCTGTGAATCATATAACCGCGTCTGTGTCGGACAGACGCATCTGTATCTGGTATAACAGCGTCTGTGCAATCTGTTTTGCAAATTTTTCAAGTTTTTCGATTCAGGTTTTCGGATTTTGTACTTAGGGTTCCAGATCTGGTTTATTTTTGGCTAACCTTTTGCAGATCTAGCTAACCTGATTTGTGCAGCTTGCTTTGGAGGCAAATACGTTTTTGTTGAAGGCCCCTTTTCACAAAGTCTTTTTGGGTTTTCTAAAATTTACCTAACTTGTGTGCTTGCAGGAAGGGGTTATCATTTGAAACAACCCAAACTACTAACAATTTTGTTGCAGGGCCTTGGCTAGGGTTTTTGTAATTTTATTGTGTGCCTTGTTTTCATGGCTTAGCAAACACTTCAATTGGTGCACTAAAATTGAACCATTGTCTTTTGTGTCTTGAGCAATAGGCTCTTTTTGTTTATTCTTTAGAGGGCCTGTCTTCCCGTGTGGTCATTAGGACTACTAGTGAGAAGAGAACGACCCAAGTGGTAGCAAAAGAAAAGCCATCTTCTTCCAAGACACTATAATCAAATGTATTCATGGTGAAAACTATGAATAACGTGTGCTGATTAGTTCATACCGACACTATGTCTCCCCATAAACCCATTTGATCAAATTTATTTGATCATTTATAGGGCGTAACCCCTACCGGCTGGGAGCCTTCTGTATTTACAGAGTTGAAAGTGCCGCATGTATGGCCACACGAGCGGATGCCCTTACTAGCACCTCATTGTTTTAGATGCCCAAATCCTTCTAGTTGTTGAGGCAGGAGGTCGGACCTCTAGTAGCGGCCCACACACATACGGTTCTTAGTAGAGATACAAAGTTCGCCATGGGGAGTTTTCATGGGGACTGATGCTTGGCTGACCCGAGAAGTGAGTGCCGAGGGTGGAGCCAGTGAGGTCAAGCATCTAAGTATCCGCTCTGAATAGCGTAGCCTCGGGGGTAAAACCCCATGTGGGATCAACAATTATTGTCCTGGCCAGCCATAAGAATTGTGCTTGACTTATGATAAACATTCAAACAATCAAGACAAAACAGCAAAACATTGTGTCTTTTGTGTCTTCAAGTGTATGCAAAAACTTTTTACATCAAACAACACACTTTTTGGAGTCTAAACAGTCTGCAAACATTGGGTCATCAACACTGTGTCCTCTTGTCACGAAAAACAGTCGAAAAATCAGATTTGGTCACAGCAAAACAAATTCACAGATAGGAAAGATTGCACTAAGGTTACAGAAACGCGTCTGTGTCTGTGAAAACTACGTCTGTGTCGGATAAATGCGTCTGTGAAGTACAGAATAGCGTCTGTGTTTTTATCAGCGTCTGTGTCAAACAGAGACACGTCTGTGTTTGGAAATCGCGTCTGTGAAGTAAACAGGCGCGTCTGTGTTCACAATTGCAAAAAACTGTTACAGTCCCAGCAAACATCAACAGGAAAATCTCAGAATCACGTCTGCGTCAAACAGAGTAGCGTCTGTGTTTTAAAACCGCGTCTGTGAAGTATACAGAGGCGTCTGTGTTAGGATTTGAAAAGTTTAACAGTCAAGCAAACAAAGAAAATCAGTTTCGGCATACTTGAGCTTCCTAGGTTGTCTCTTCAGGTTTCATCTAGCATTCAGCCTGTTCTAAGGTCTTACACAGTCCATCATTGCTTCATACCTCATTTTACATTCATACTTGTCTAAACTTGAGTCAAAAGGTCACTTGCTTGTCCTCATCATACTTTGTCAACACACTACATATAGCTACACTTTGCTAAGTGGTCCCTCATCAAGGTTTCTTACCTTTGGGTCTCATTTGGTCTTACTTAGAGTCAAGGTCAGCTTACCTCATCAAGAGAAACTATCCTCTCTTTGGAAGTCACACCTACTCTACTACATACATACTTGGTCTTACACTTTGGACATTGCAAGTAAACTTCAGATTCATTTACATTCCATACAACTCTTGGTCTTCCATACTCTTTTCATTCTTCGTCTAGTCTCTCACATATTGGTCAAACACCTAGTTCATGGTTGAAACCCGCCTTCAAAAATCTAGGAGAACAGCTAAAGAAGCTCAAGAATCCACAAACATGAGTTCTTATGAGTATGACAATGATCTATTCTACAATCCTGAGCACACTACATTACCAGACATGAATGTTTATAGACACAATCCAAATGTGGAAAGCGCAAACACTATAAACAACAATGCTACACACAATGACAATGTTGACAATTCTTCAATACTATCAGCAGACATACAAGAATCTATAATGGATCCTCAATTCAATAGATTGGTTGAAGAGATAATGAGGAGAGATCGTCAATATTTCTTAAACATGATGGCACAAAGTGGAGCTAAAATACCGCATGATTTTGACTTATCTCAACTTATGGAAAGTCGACCTTCACAACAAACTCAACTTAATAGTGGAGGACCAAATAATATGATGCCGGAGTCACCATCAGTTTTGCTTCAGAAACCAGCGAT
Organism: Cryptomeria japonica; assembly: GCF_030272615.1. NCBI lineage: Eukaryota > Viridiplantae > Streptophyta > Pinopsida > Cupressales > Cupressaceae > Cryptomeria > Cryptomeria japonica. The sequence continues at coordinate 679,596,831 of NC_081413.1, forward strand.
CCCACATACACAAGCTCAAATATATGATACTTACACTCAAAGACCATCATGGAGGCCCTATGCTCAAACACATGCTCAAGATATGGGTCAATTAAGACAAGTGGATACACAAGGACATCCTCAAAATTTTGACACAAGGAGACCTCATATCAAAATTGGGGGCAACACAATGGAAAATGAAAGGCCTATTGAATATGGTTTATATACACAAAACAGATATGAGGTTCCCCAACAAGAAATCATGCCAAGTGCTCCATATATGTCGCAACAATATAGACCTCCATATGGACATGTCTACGATCAGTATCATCCATACATGCAACAAGCTCCTCCTCAAATGGGTGTTTCAAACATGGGGTATGCTACAAGAAATCGGTCTCCTCCCAAGAATAATTTGGAACAACAAATTAGAGATCTACAAAAGAAAGTGGAAGACATGGGCACATCAAAACCCACATATACTATGAGAGATATATGCCCTTATCCCTTTGATAAGAGCATTCCAATGCCTCCGTTTCCTCCGCACTTTGTAACACCAAAATTTGACAAATATAGAGGGAGAGGAGACCCCAAGGCACATATAAGACAATTCTTCACAGCTTGCATTGAGGTAGCGGCAGAAGAAACATACTTGATGAGGTTGTTCCCACAGAGCTTAGGAGATCAAGCGATGGAATGGTTTTCTCAATTACCTCCTGGTATTAAGTCATGGGGCGACTTAGCAGAAGCATTCATTCAGCATTTTTCTTACAACATTGAAACAGATGTCTCAGTTACTACCTTGTGCAATACGAAACAAAAAGAAGGAGAATCTTTTGCATCATTTTTACAAAGATGGAGAAACTTAGCTAGCAGATGCTCTTGTGAAATCCCGCAAAAACAAATGGTGGAAATTTTCACACAAAACGTTAACAAGGCTATTGGCTATGATCTCGGAAAAGCTTGTTTGTCTACATTCAAGGATGTCATTGAAAAGGGCCTAGCAACAGAAAAGGTCTTAATTGAACAAGGAGTTATCAAGCTATTCAAAGAAAACAAAGAGGACTTCAAAGGAAAGGACAAACCAAAATTTTGGAACAAGAACAAGAACACAGTTAATGATGGTGTTGTTGATGCCAACACGGTGAGACCAAAGTTCGTCTTTTCTGGATCAAGTTCTACCAACAATCAAGTGAACAATCAAACGGCTGCTAAACCACGAAGGAAATATACTCCATTGGGAGAACCACTTGAATCAGTATTCAAAAAGCTTGTAGCAAACAAAGTGATCACGGTCCCATATTTCCCTCCATATGAACCAAAGGTCAAACCGAATTGGTGGAATGATGATGAATATTGCGAATTTCATAAGAGCAAGGGTCACAAGACAAGTAATTGCCATCGATTGAAAAACATTGTACAAGATCTCATTGACAGAGGAGATATTGAGATTGAGGGACATTCATCTAATCAAGAGCATGAGGTGTTTAAGGAACCATTCCCAAAACATGACAAGGGAAAAGGCAAAGTCACAGATGATCAAGCCAATTACACTAGAGCATCTTACAATTATGATTCCACTATTAATCACATCTCAATGGACAATCATATTTCTACCATTACTATCAAAAACAAAAATCCTGAGAATTCTTCTCCAAGACCCAAAATTGTCCTAAAAGGTGTGGGATCTTCGTCCACATCTACCTCCGAATGTCATGTTACAACCCGTCGAGGTAAGATCACATTGCCAGGTACCTCTACTAAGAATACCAATCTTCCGTCAACTAAGCCTGAGTACGACCTTGTAGAGCAATTAGGGAAAACACCTGCACTCATCTCTATTCTTGAGCTCTTACGTATATCTCCTGCATATAAAGCTATCCTTGACAAAACCTTGAGAGATACTGCTGTCCCTACTGATCTAAACGTGGACCAGTTTCAAGCCATGGTGGGATACCTATCCGTTCCACACTCCCTCACATTCACAGAAGCCGATGACGCCTCCATAAGTCAGCCTCATAATGCACCTCTACACATTGAAGCCTTCATACATAAACACCGAATAAAGCGAGTCCTGATAGATGGAGGAGCAGGTCTTAATATTTGTACATTGAGCACCATCAGACAATTGGGATATTCTGACAAAGCTGTAAATTCTACAAACCAAATCACTATTAAGGCTTATGATGATGAAGAGCGTTCGTCCAAGGGCACAGTCATCTTACCACTAAGAATAGGGCCAGTCACAAAGGACGTGGTTTGTCAAGTCCTGGATCTAGACCTCACGTATAACATATTGCTAGGACGTCCGTGGATTCATGAAATGAGGGCAGTCCCATCAACATACCATCAATGCATTAAGTTTCCTCATAATGGAGTCGAGGTAACGGTCAATGGTGATCCAAATCCATTCATATATTGCAATAACTTGAGATCGCATACTGAGACTATCATTCCTAGCAATCGTGAGGCTACTCCTTCTTCAGCATATATTGATCCTGAGTCATTAAAGCCCTCGACATCCAAACAAGGTGAACTTAGAGCCAAGTTTCAAGACAAAGGCATGGGAGAATACACTCTGAATCAAACAATGTTCTTACGACAAGTCATGAACTCCCCCAAGGAATATGGGAGGCCACATCCTAATAAGCAAATCTCCATCATGCTACTCAAATGGGATCCTACCGTCTTTCAAAAATGGGGCGAACTAGAGGAAGAAACTTTATATAAAATTCTATATAAGGACGCTGAAGATGATACACGTGATCAAATTATAATACCCTGTGAGAACTATGGCAAAGGTTTCAAAATTCTACAAAGATTTGGGTATGATGGAAAGAGTCCTCTCGGACTATGCAAAGAAGGTGTCATGGAGCCTCTACAACCTGAGCTAACTACAAGAAGGGAACGCTCCAAGGGGATTGGTTTTCTAAATCCCAAGATTCACAATAAGAGAACAAAACAGATATGGCGAGTCAAAGTGGCTGAAGTTCAACAAGAGGATAATTATTCCACAGACTCCAATGAGTGGGAATGGGGTTCAAACAAATCCTCCAGCGACTATGAACTCAATGAGACATTTAGAGAGCCAGATGAACCTACAGAGGAGGAGGAGTTCTACAAGAAATTCAAAGTCGGTCAAGAACCGACCCATAAGGATCCCGCACAAGCTTCGTTTCAAGGCCCTAGGTCAGGATCACATAGGATGAGGACACCTGTCCCTGAGGGTGCTACTAGTGATGATAATTTGGACTCACTCATGATCGACACTGATGAGGAGAGTGCCATTGACGACCTCGATGACTACCTTGACATACCTGAATATAACCACATCTTCACTATTAGCCTTGCGGACTCTAAAAACACTAAAGACCTTCCCCTCGTTCACCCCCAACTCATTGACGGGGATCAGGATGGACCACCACAGTTTGATACATTTCAAAATGACGAAGCTATTGTTGATTATCTTGGCATTCGCAATGATCTTCCTCTTGGAGACCATAAAGCAGGATATGCCATAGAGCTTAATAACATGGCATACTTTGGTGAGGGTGTCGGGCCTTCTAGTCGCAAAAATGTGAAAATAAAAACAAAACAAGGGTCTTATGGCGAAAACCACACTGTGGCGCTCTCTGACTCTAAAAAAGTAAAAAGAAAGGACGTATCTGAGGGTGAAAACCTCTCTGAGGCGCCCGAAGATGGAAGGCTTGACATTCTCCCAGCATCATACGAGGAAAAATCATCCATGTTGGTAGAGGAGACTATAAAGACAAACATTGGTACAGCAGAGGTTCCACACAACATATTTTTGGCTCAATCATTGACAGAGGCCGAGAAAGCAAGGTTCATAAGCTTCTTTAAGGAACGACAAGTCAACTTCGCATGGTCTTATGCTGATATGCCTGGACTAGACCCCGACTTAGTAATGCATCATTTAACAGTCAAACCGGGGGCAAAACCAGTAAAACAGAAATTGAGGAAAATGCATCCACAGGTGGCATTGCTAGTCAAGGCAGAGCTAGAGAAATTATTGGATGTCGGATTCATACGCCCAATTGATTATCCTGAATGGATTTCCAATTTAGTACCTGTCAGCAAACCAGATCGCAGCATCCGAATATGTACAGACTTTAGGGATATCAACAAGGCTTGTTCGAAGGACGATTTCCCATTACCAAACATTGATTTAATTGTTGATCTCACAGCAGGCCATGAGATGTTATCTTTAATGGACGGATTTTCTGGATATAATCAGATCAAGATTGCACCTGAAGATCAACATAAAACATCATTCACTTGTCCATGGGGAACCTTCTGCTGGAATGTCATGCCCTTTGGGCTGAAAAATGCAGGTGCCACGTATCAACGAGCTATGACTACTATCTTCCATGATCTCATGCATGTAACGGTGGAAGATTATGTTGACGACCTTTTGGTTAAATCAATAGACAGAAATAAACACTTGGATATACTTTCAGTTACTTTTGATAGGCTGGAAAAATACAAGGTAAGATTAAACCCAAAGAAATGTGTCTTTGGAGTAACCTCCGGGAAGCTCCTAGGATTCATTGTGTCTAAAAGAGGAATAGAAGCGGATCCAGCAAAAGTCAAGGCTATCTTGGACATGCCGCCACCCAAGAATATCAGTCAACTTCGGTCTTTACAAGGGAGACTCCAGTCCATACGAAGATTCATAGCACAACTTGCAGATAAGTGCAATCCTTTCCAGCACCTGCTACACAAAAACATTAAGTTCAAATGGGATGAGAACTGTCAACAGGATTTTCAAGCACTTAAAGACTATCTTTTGAACCCGCCAGTTTTGATGCCACCAATTCAAGATCAACCATTGCTACTTTACATATCAGCTACTCCAACAGCACTGGGGGCACTCCTAGCACAACAAATACCTGATGGCAAGGAAAAAGCAGTCTACTATATCAGTCGCACATTGGTGGGATATGAGCTAAACTACACACCAATTGAGCATGCATGTCTCGCTGTGGTCTTCGCTTCACAAAAATTACGACATTATATGCTCACTCACAAGACCAAGTTGATTGCCAGAATTGATCCACTAAAATATCTGCTCAACAAAGCTACACTTACTGGGCGGCTGGCCAAGTGGGTAATGATTTTGAGTGAATTCGACATTGAATACGTGGACAGAAAAGCCATAAAAGGACAAGCCATTGCAGATCAACTGGCAGATGCTCCTATGATAGATGATGTTCCTCTACAGTCAGAATTTCCAGATGAGTCCATTCTAACAATATCACCTGCAAAGCCATGGCAACTATACTTTGATGGCTCATACACACAGCATGGGGCAGGAGCGGGTGTACTCTTTATAACTCCCCAAGGCGATTCTATACCAAAGTCATACCGCTTATCATTTCCTTGTACCAACAATATAGCGGAATACGAGGCATTAACAACTGGGTTAAGAATTGCAGTTCAGTGGAAGATCCAAGAACTTCGTGTTTTTGGGGATTCTCAACTTGTCATCCGTCAAGCAACTGATGATTATCAAACAAAGGATGAAAAGCTAATGCCTTACAAACAACTGGTAGATGATCTGAAACAGCACTTTGCAAAGATAGAGTTTGAGCAGATACCAAGAGAACAGAATCGTGTTGCTGATGCCATGGCTACAATTGCTTCGCTCATTGATCTACCGCAAAATGAGACTCGTTATGAGTTCCTGGTTGACAACCTGCTGATTCCATCATATGAGATCACTCCTACGGAAATGATATGTGTTGTTGGTCCTGAATCCCAGTTATATGGTTCCATATTCACATACCTTCGCGATAATATCTTACCTCCCGATCTATCGAACAACCAACGCCGCACTTTCATTCGCCAATCCTCCCGATACGTTATCCTAGCTGATATCCTATACCGACGAGGTCTAGATGGCACCCTCCTTAGATGTTTAGAGAGTGACGAAGCTTAAATTGCGTTACGAGAAGTGCACGAAGGGATATGTGGTCCGCATACTAGTGGTCCTACCTTGGCCAAGAAACTCATCAGGACTGGATACTACTGGCCTACTATGGAAAAAGATGCATATCAGTTTGTCAAGAAGTGTAAGCAGTGTCAAATTCATGGAGACCTTATACATGCACCAGCACAAGAACTACAGCCACTTGCATCTCCTTGGCCCTTTTGTCAGTGGGGACTCGATCTCATAGGCAAGATTCACCCTCCTTCTTCCAACGGACATAAATTCATTATCACAGCCACAGAGTATTTCACAAAGTGGATTGAAGTCGTGCCTCTCACACAAGTTACTGGGAAACAAATCGCTACTTTCATCCTGAACTACATCATTTGCCGATACGGGATTCCTACTTCCATTATCACCGATAACGGGCGTCCTTTCAAGAACCAGGATGTTCGTGAACTCTGTGAGCGCTTCCATATCTCTCACCGTTTCTCCACACCATACTACCCCCAAGGTAATGGCCAAGCTGAGGCGTCTAACAAAACAATTCTCAAAATCCTTAAAAAGACAGTCGACGACGTTGGCTGTAACTGGCATGTCCAACTCAATCCCGCACTTTGGGCCTATCGTACCAGTGTCCGCACACCTACAGGAGCTACACCCTACTCACTTGTCTACGGTGCTGAAGCCATCTTGCTTATTGAGGTCGAGTTACCTTCTTTACGGGTCTCCTTGAGAAACATAATCAACGATGAAGACTACAGGGTCTCTCGCTTACAAGAACTAGAACTGCTGGAGGAACGACGACACACTGCTTTTAATCATCTCAAGGCTTACCAACAACGAATGAGTCGCAGTTACAATCACAAGGTCAAGCCTCGCACATTTGAGGTAGGTGACTTAGTCCTCAGAGAGAACCCCAAGAATCAGCAAGATAGAGAAAAGAAGGGCAAATTTGAACCCAACTGGCTTGGTCCTTACATCATCATAGTAGTATATGGATCTGGGGCATATCAGCTCTCAACTACAGAAGGTGAACCCTTGGAGGATCCTATCAACAGCATGCACCTTCGCAGGTTCTACACATAAGCTCTTTTTGAATATCCTAATTCAAAAATACAAAAAAAATCAAAAATTTCAAAAATACAAAAAAAATTATAAAAACAAAAAAATCGTTACTTGGTGAAAACCTGGCAAACAGGCGCCTTGTGACAACAAAAAAATTGAAAAATTGAAAAAAGTAAAGAGAAATAATTTCGTCCAACAGTGAAAACCACTTCGGTGGCGCCCTGGGCAAGTACCATGGTGAAAACTGGGTCACCAGCGCCATGCGTAGGGACTTTGCTCCTCTCTCCTTCAGGATTCTCTTTCATCCTTTCACTTTGCACACACTCACAACTTATTCGCTCACAATAAACTTGCCCATTCCCATCATGGCTTGTTATTGATCTACCTAAGATTGGTTAGCCATCCATAACCCTCCCCTTTCACTCCCTTTTCCATCCATAATAAATCAGATCCTATCTGTGACTACGGCCAATTCCTACGTCTAGTAATGGGTGTGGAACTGAGAACATCACATGTTTTGAGGAGTACAGTTTCTTCCAGCTTTCTTCAGTCTGTCCGCACACAATCCGCAATAAAGCAGCATTTGCATCGCAGATCCGCAATAAAGTTCCATATTCTCTGCAATAAAGTATCAGTTTCATGGATTCAGTCAGTTTCAGATGAGACACAGTAGCAACAATGAGCTTCAACAAAATCAAATCTTTCAACAGACTCAGACAACATATGGTTCAGTGCTATCTATCCTTTTTGTGAAAGTGAACATTGTGACCACAATCGAATAAAACTTAAACAAGTGACAAGAGACACTAAACTTGAGGACTACAGTGGATGTTGGTGTCAAGTCTTGGTTTTCTTTTGATTTTATCTTTTTGGTGACATGTCTTTTAGCTTTTCCAGGATGTCTTTGACTAGAGATTCTATCTCCAGGATGTCTTTGACTAGAAAGGCGAGGATGGGGTATCGTCACCTATTTGCATTTGCTGTCTGTGGATTGTCTTTTAGTAATGCTATGACTTGTCCAAGGATATGAGGACACTGTGAGTCTAGTATGAACTGGGACATTCCTTGTTTGTGACTGTCTTATCTCCATGCAAACAGGTACAATGACTTTCTGGGCCGAACAAATGCCTCAATTGTCATAACCTATTCTACCATAATAAAGCTCAATGATGATAACGCACAAGAAGCTCTTTTCATGTTCATATCTTCTGTCTTCCATCCCCCTTTCTTGATTGACTTCCATTGTCCTTCTCGAGTCCGCGTAGCCCGCTATCACATGACTGAGTATAATGACACACCAAAAAACATTTGCATTTCATGTAGTTGCACCTGCATCACCACATATAAGCATTTCATACATACATATAGATATCACAATTGCATCACATCCTGCATACAACACATGTTAGCACATCTCACATTTTCATTAAGTAAATAATCATTTGCATTATCATATTCATTTGCATTACATACATTTACATTTGCATCATGCATCACATATACAACATAAAAGAACAAAGATGTATTGCATTGCATCATATAAGCATCTATATCATAAAACAGGTATCACATAAGAAGCATCTCATCACATAAGGTACACATGCATATAGCTGCCGCAAAAATGAATCATCTCATATATAATCAAATGTGTCATAATACAATGATGTCAAAAGAATCATATGGCTACAAAAGAATCACCCGCAGGTGTCTACAATACAATAATGGTACATATACTGATACAATGGGAGCCCACTATAGCTATGAGGAACTCCCTCCCTCGGAGCCGCCTCGCCTCGATGGAGTCTGAGCTGTAGATGGACCCGCCCCAGGATCCCCCTGTCTCTCTGGTGGTGGTGGAGGCCCCATGACCCCACCGCTGGATGCCTGTCTCCTGCGACTCCCTCCTATAGCCGTCGCTGTGCGCGACGATCTCTGGAAGCTCCTAGTCCGCTGATCTGCTGGCACGGCTGCATAGTATAGATCCCTCCAGTAGGCGATCTCCTCTCCAGCTCACAAAACATATGCGTAGCCTGCCCCTGCATCCTCTGCTGCCCGCCTACCTGCCCTCAGAGCTGTCTCGGCCTCTGTGTATCTCTGGATGGCCTAATCCCTCTCCCGCTCTGTGTCTCGGACCCTGATCCTGAGGTGGTTCCTCTCTTGAACCAAATCCTCAATCTCAGCTGCCTGGCCCTGGCAGATCTCCCGCAGCCTCACCACCTCATCCTCCTCAGAGTCTCCGCTCTCCGTCCCTGCCTGTGGCTCCTCCTCTACAGGTGCCTGTCCCTGTGCCTCTGCCTGCACCTGTCCCTGTGCCTGTATAGGTACCTGTGGCTGTACCTATCTCTGTCCCTCTGGCTGCAACTGTCTCTGTCCCTCTCTGGGACCCTGTGCTGCTGGCACCTGTAGGTGCAGTCCACCCCGTCCTCTCACCACTGGAGCTGCTCTCTCCTGTCCTCCCTCCCTCCGAGGTGCCACCCGCCTCTCTCCCACCACTCCCCTCCGCCTCCGCCGGCCCCTACCTCCATCCCCTCCTCCATCATCATCCTCTCCTCCACCCTCTCCATCTAGTGGCTCTGCCGGATCTGTCAATCTGGGAAATGGATGCTCTGCCCAGTACGCAGAGTACTCTGCGTCCATCCCTGCATCATCTACCTCTGGCCACATGTCCCATGGCATCGGCATCATCTCCGCTAGCTGCATCACTTCCTGATCATATGATAGCAGTGGGCCAAACTGCACTTGATCTCTGATCGTATGGGCATACATGCCCGAGCCTCGTGGTATCCGCTGGATCCGCCCAAACTGCCTGCATACCCTGTCCACCAGCTGTCTCTCTAATATATAGGGCGTCCGCCCAATCAGGTACCTACTCCGGAAGGTGTAGGGCAGCTCCACTGCGTCATCCTCCCACTCCTCGCATCCTAGATACGGCCTCCAGATCACCATGTCAATATCATCAATAACTCTCCTCCAGTGCTCCAATCTCCCAATCCGAGGCTGGGATGTAATCATGGCATACAGGTGCACGAAACTCTGTCCCTGTCCTCTGCCTCTGAAGTGAATCGGCCGTGTGATGGGAAGGTGCTCATAGGCCCACACCTGCAAGAGAGTCACGCCGCAGCCCAGACCCACTGATCCATGGTATACAAACTGATGCAGCTCATAATACAAATGTGCTAGGACACATGGCCCCCATGCATACCTAGTGTGCTCTGCCATCAGCGTCTCCAATGCCCCTCCCCAGCCCACTGCCAATCCTCGTGTGGCCCTGTCTGGACACAGATATCCACTGATAACTCCCCCAACAACTGCCGGCAATGCTAATCCTGTGGCAGTCATGGTGTCCCAGGCTACATGACCTGCTCGCATCTCCAACTCAGGATCCTGAAAAACCTGTCTCAATGCCTCCCTGTCACCGTCACGGTCGTAGGGAATCAACTCTCCATCAATAGGAACATGCAGAATCCTATATACATCCTCTAACGTCACTGTCATCTCACCCAGCGGTAGGTGAAACGTGCATGTCTCTGAGTGCCATCTCTCAGCCAACGCAGTCAGCAACCCCATGTTTGCCCGAAACTCGGGCACATAGAGCATATGTGTCAGACCCATCTCCTCAATGGAAATCATGTCCTGAATTGACAACTCTGGTCGCAGTCTCTGAGTCGATGGGAATCTCTCCCGTGACTCCAACATCGGCAAATACTCCTGCAGTCAAGCAACTCAATCATGTCAGTTATCGTGGCATTCACTGTTTATCACAAAATGCTACTCGCTACCTAAATGCATATGGCTATCTACCCTAGTGACACTCACTGTTCATCACAAAGTGTTGCTATTTATCCTAGTAGTGCTCACTGTTCATCACAAAGTACTACGTGTGTGACATTCCCTGTTCATCACAAAGTGTCACTCACATTCGCACTCCCTGTTCATCACAAAGTGCTGCCTATCCTGGTGCTCCCTGTTCATCACAAAGTGCCTTAATCTATCCTATTCCTAGCGCATTTATTGCTCCTAAACATGCATTTATGACAAAACTCAAAATGCGTGAAAGTACGAGGAGGTTTTCGGGTACTTACCGGCTCTCCTGCATCGGCTGGTCGCTGGAATCGGCGGACACGGTCAAATCTACGAATGAATGCCATCGCTGCTGACTGCTGCTGCTCTTTTCTCGCTCTGCACTGTGATCTTGTAAGGGTGTGGATGACAATGAGGATGTCTTTTGCACGTGGCCTATCTTATAGCCTACCCTAGCCCTCGTCTGCATTTTTCCAAGTCAGTATTCTTCATCCTGTGACTCTGTCACTCTATTCGCTCAACCCATTCTATCCCATCTTTCTTATCGAGAGATTGTCTGCAATCTTTTCAGACATTTTCATCCAATCTCTCGAGGGGGCATATAATTCCCATCTTGGGGCAACTCTGTATCAGTTCATCTTATCTTCTTTGAAACAACGCGACAAGCCGCATTGTCTCAAAGAGGGGCAAAATGTAGACACTCAAAATTGTCATGTCTAATTAAATAAATATTTTATTTATTTAATTATCTAATCCTAATTCTTCTATTAATTAAATAAATCCTTATTTATTTAATTAATTCATTTATCCTCTTCTAGCCTTATTTCTCATTTAAATAAATACATTTATTTATTTAAATTATCCCTTTCCTAAATTAAATAAATATTTTATTTATTTAATTGTCCTACTTCTTCTATTAATTAAATAAATCTTTATTTATTTATTTAATTCATTATCTTTTTCTACACATGACACATGTCATTCATCTCTTAATTCCTACACTACCTACCTCTTTCATTATTTTATTATTTCCTCTACCTACCCTTTAATCCTAGCCGACCTCTCTTTTTACACCTCTCAATCTTAACCCTCCATTTTCTATTGTGTCTTCTATTTAAGGAGATGCTTTCTTCATTGTCAAACCCTAATCCTTAATGAGACATGCCTAACTACTTGATCAATTGACTACACTACAATTCCACTTGCAACCACATTCCGTTCTTTGTTGAGCTCTTGTGCATATAAAAATCTGAGAGCAAATATATCAAGCAAGATCAATGGAGATAGGAAGAATGGAGATCAAAACCCTATTGGACATGTGATGGTACAATCTTTGTGATTTTGAGTTATTTGCATTGTCTTAGGTTATCTTCATATGTTATGGTGGATCTTTGTTCATTGTTAGGCTAGGGTTTGGTGGTTGAATCCATTTTAGTCTTTCAATATTGTTTTTATTTGCTATCCATTTTCACCATATACAACACCTACACTAATAATCACAATGTGATCAACTTGATTGAATCTTCCCAATATGAGCATTGCAATGTGATCATAATCAAAGATAAGAAAAATAACACAATCTACAAATGTTGTGATTCACACTCAAAAGAAGGTTACTCTCCAAGGAGCTACTTCCTCAACTCCCACTCAAACAAACTTACCAACTTCTCCAAACAAACAAACAGATACAATCGTGGCTAAATCTAAGCAACTGGCTTCATCGTCCTCTCCTGGTTATAGCATTGTTGAACAATTGAAAAGAACTAACACTCAAATCTCCATTTAGAGCTTCTTAAAATATCTTCTACTCACAGAGAGATCTTGGACAAAGCTTTGCTCGCTACTATTGTCCCTAAATAGTTAGATGTAGATCAGTTTCAATCCATGGTGGGTCACCTGACTTCGCCTCATTAACTCACATTCTCTGAAGAAGATGACAACTCACTAAATCACCCGCATAACCAGCCATTACACATTGAAGCTATGATCCATAAACACCGATTCAAATGTGTTTTGATAGATGGAGGTGTTGGGTTGAATATTTATACCTACAATCTACTAACACATTTGGGATTTTTTTTAAATGTCATTGATCAAACAAAGAAAATAATAATCAAATCGTATGATGAAGAAGAAAGAACATCTAAAGGTTGGGTACTATTACCGATCAGGGTTGGACCTATGGAAAAGGATGTTATTTTCAAGGTGCTTGACCTTCCTCTTTCCTACAACATCTTACTGGGAAGGCCACAGATGCACGAAATGAAAGCAGTACCATCTACATATCACCAAAAATCTGAAATTTCCTTATAACGGAGTTGAAGTCAGTATTCCTGTTAATACAAGCTATACCTGTAATGCATTAACGTAGGGTACTGATACTTTTGTTCCTCATAGCAAAGTAGCCTTTGCAGTTGAAAGTTCAAAAACATTGATGAAATATGTAGAAAAGAAATTGAAGATTACAAATACTAGCATGGATGGATTACTAATGTCTCTTCCTCCATCACCGAGATAGTCTGGAAAACCATCAGAGCTCATGAAGCCACAAACTTCAACTCTGAATATCATTTATGATGGTACCTTTATAGAGTCCTCTACTTCCCTTTCAGATGAAATAGAAGAGGATTTTTTTCTCAAATGGCTTTTCAAAGAAGATAGTCAAAACAAAGAAATATGACATTGTAAAATCTCCTCGACACAATATGGTCCAGGATATAAAATGCTTCAACGCATGGGATATTAAGGTAGTGGTCCTCTTGGCAACCGTCAAGAAGGTATCATTGAACCTTTTCAGCTACAAACTAAGTTTACCAATGATAAATAAGGACTTGGATGCAATCTAAGAAAATCATCAGATCAGAAACATACTTCATATCATCAACCTAAGTGGAGGAAAAAGACGCAACCTTCAATATCATAGGAAAGAAATACTCAGCGAACTTAGGTAGAGTATAAATATGAAAAAGAAGAGATGGCAATCTAGAGAAAGGAAACCATTGGTACTCAAGGTCTAATTGTATCGGCTATAACACTAAAAGTAGTATAAATCCCAGAAGACACAAGGAAAGAAATCGAAGGGATTAGAGAACTGTTTGCACCACTGAACATTTCAGTCACATATACTGGTAGACAACATGTAGATGACTCAAAAACTGATTCAAATGAGTATGAATGGGGTCCAGATCACCTCTCAAATACCTCTACTATAGAAACTCCTGAAGAATCTAGTGATATCATAGATGAAACACAAGAGCTAATACGCTTAAAGTTACAAAAATAAATAGAAGAAATCATACTAAAAAGACAAGGAGACTATGAACAACAGCTGAAAGAAGAAAGAACACAAGAAAAAATTTCACCTACTATATCTCCCTTTAATGAGATGAAACAAATCAGGTATGGAACTACAAAAGAATAATTAGAAGCTATAGAAGCCGAACCAGTCATTAGTCCAGAAGAAGTTGAATGGAAAAGATGATAGTCTCATAGAGCCACCAAGGTTATGTCAACAGGTATGTCAAATACAAGTGATCAATGACCCCAATCATGAAGGAACTTGCAGCATCAAAGATGTAGATGTTGATACTATACATATTTTTATTAAATCACTTGAAGAAGATTTAGAAAATTCATCTTATGACTTTGATGACTCTGACATAAGCTCTATTTATGACAATACCTATTTGACGTCACATTATGACTACTCCATTGTGAATGTCAAGATTCTGTCAGCTGCCCCTGTTACTGTCAAACCATGATATGTAGTCCAGTCTGACGTAGAGGACGGTGCTAGTAGTAGGTTTGTTGGGTTAGGTCCTTTGGATATTAACATGTGCTTTGCTAATCATGTCATAACTCTTCTTGGTCTCAAGACGCTTACGCAAGGTAGTCTTCTAGAACTTGACTCTTCAGTCCAAAGTTATGATGGTAATACCATGAGATCCCTCGAACCTATTCAAACCTTATCCTGAGTACATCCTGAACTACTTGACTGTACTCTCCGAGATCAACCTTTGAGTATACCTACCTTTACCAATGACCACACCTTAGTCTGTTATCTTCATGCAGCTGAACTAATGAACTCTTTCACCAGTAAACAAAGTGAGAATATGGAAGAAGCAAATGTCAGGTATCTTAATCGCAAAAATCAAAAGAAGAAAAATAAAAGATCTGATGGAGAAAACCACACTATGGCGGTGTCAAAATAAAAAATAGTAAAAATAAAGGATGTACCTAACAGTGAAAACCTCTCTGAGGAGCCTGAAGGTGAGATACTTGACATTTAGCCTGATCACTTTCAAGAGCGATCATCAGTGCTAACTGAACTTACACAGCCATTAAATATTGGAACAGAAGAAGCTCTACACACTATACATGTTGCTCAATCCTTGTCAACTGAAGAACTGAAAGAATTTGCTGATTTATTTCTTCATGGAAAAGAAGATCAATTTTGTATGGACATATACTAATATGCCAAGTCTATATCCTGACCTCATCATGCATCATTTTTGTATCACTCTTGGAGTCAAACCTATTAAGAAAAAACTCTGAAAGATGCATCCTCATGTTGCATTACTTGTCAAGGTTGAACTAGAAAAACTACTAACAGTATTTATCAGAGCAATTGATTATGTCGAATGGATATCTAATATTGTACCTATTTCCAAACCTGACAAGTCAATCTATGTGCATTGATTTCAGAGATCTAAACAAAGCTTGTCCCAAGGATGATTTTCCACTACCCAATATAGACATGATCATGGATATGACTGCTGGCTATGAAATGTATTCTTTAATGGATGGTTTTTTGGGATACAATTAGATAAAAATTGCTCCTGAGGATCAAGAGAAAACAACATTCACTTGTGCATGGGGAACCTTCTGCTAGAATGTAATGCCCTTTGGGTTAAAGAATGCAGGTGCCACTTATCAAAGAGCCATAATGACAATTTTTCATGACATGATGCACAAAAACATGGAGGACTATGTTGATGATACCCTAGTTAAGTCCATGAAAAGATCAACACATCTATCAGAACTAGGTCCAATATTAGACAGAATGGAACAATTCAAACTCAGATTAAATCCAAAAAAATGTGCATTTGGAGTTACATTTGGTAAGCTCCTAGGATATATTGTTTCAGTAAAAGGAATTGAAGTGGATCCAAGAAAGGTTAAGACTATCATGGAAATGCCACCTCCCAAGAATATCAATCAAATGAGAAGTTTACAAGGATGCCTCCAATCAATAAGATGCTTTATTTCTCAGCTAGAAAATAAGGCTCAACCATTCACAAAGGCATTACGAAAATGAGTCAAATATAACTGGGATGAAGATTGTGAACAACATCTAAAGCAAATCAAGGACTATCTTTCAAACCCATCAATATTGATGCCACCAATTCAAGGTAAATCATTGATTCTCTACATATCAACTACAGATACATCACTAGGGGCACTTTTGGCACAATGGGATGAGAATAATAAAGAAAGAGCTATCTATTATATCAAAAGAACCTTGGTATCCTATGAAATGAACTATACTATCATAGAAAAGGCTTGTTTGACATTAGTCTTTGTATTACAGAAATTAAGACACTACATGTTAGCACATTCTGTCAAGCTAGTGGCTAAGATTGATCCACTCAAGTATATTCTCAGCAAAGAAACACTTACAAGAAGATTGGCTAAATGGATCATGGTTCTTAGAGAGTTTGATATTAAATATGTAGAATGCAAAGCCATCAAAGGACAGGTCATTGTAGATCAACTTGTTGATGCTCCGCTTGAAGACGATCAACCTTTGAACATGGAATTTCCAAATGAATATATCATGCACCTCATTCAACGATCAAGGAAAATGTTCTTTGATGGATATTTCACTCAACATGGTTCTGGTGTTGGGATACTTTTTATCACTCCTTAAAAATATTCAATCCCAAAAGCTTACAAAATTCTTTTCCCTTGCACAAACAACATTGCAAAGTATGAAGCTTTGGTAAATGGGATCAAGCTGGCTATCGAATAGAAGGTTGTTGAGTTACATGTCTATGGAGATTCTCAGCTAATCATCAACCAAATCAATGACATATATCAGACTAAAGATGAGAAACTGATGCCTTAGAGAATGGTTGATGATCTCAAGAAATATTTTACCTTTGTATCATTCCAAAAGATTCCTAGATCAACAAACAGACCAACAAATGCTATGGGTACTCTGGTGTTTATACTGCAGCTACAAGAGTATAAATTTTGCTTTGAATTCCTGGTGGAAGAGTTGCATTATCCCGCCTATGATTTTCCTGACTCCCAAATGGTTTGTTCTATTATTAGACATGACTCATCTCGCTATAGCTACATTTACTCATACCTGCGTGACCAAATCATTCCTGCTAATCTTACTCGTAATGAGAAAAGGAGCCTAATCCAAAATGCTTCACAGTACCTCATCATTGCTAATGATCTATTTAGATGAGGTTTGGATAGTACCTTGCTTAGGTGTCTAAGAACTGAAGAGTCCTAATGTGCATTATCTAAAGTCCACAAAGGTATTTGCAGATCTTATTCAAATAGTCTAACTCTAGCTCGGAAACTACTAAGGGTTGGCTACTACTGGCCAGAGATGGAGAAAGATGCCATAAGATTTTCTCAAACTTGTGAGAAGTGTCAATTACATGGGAACCGCATACATTCTCCAGCAAGGGATCTCATACTTTTCATAACACATTGGCCTTTTCAACAATGAGAGTTTGACCCCATTGGCCAAATATATCCTGCATCATCTAACGGTCATAAGTTTATTATAACTGCCACTAAGTACTTCACTAAGTGGGTAGAAGCGGTTCCGTTAAACCAAGCAACTGGTAAACAAGTAGTGTTGTTCATCCTTAACTATATCATCTGTAGATATGGGATACCTTCTTCCATTGTGATTGACAATGGGGGATAGTTCAAAAACAAGGATCTAGACGAGCTCTATGAGAAATTCAAGATCAAACAACACTAGTCATCCATATAATACCCTCAAGGTAATGGACAAGCTGAAGCATCTAACAAAAATCTATTGACTATCTTACATAGAACAGTAAACAAATCTGGCAAGGTTTGGCATCTGCAGCTCAATATTGCACTATGGGCTTATAGAATAAGTATCAGAACATCTACTGGGGCTACACCTTTTTCTTTGGTATATGGGTCCAAAATAGTCTTACCTATTGAGGTGGAAATACCATCTTTGAGAGTTTCTTTGCAAGATCTTGTTATTGATGAAGACTACAGAATATCTAGATTGCAAGAACTCGAGTTGTTGGATGAACATCGGCAAGTGGAGTTTGATCATCTAAGAGCATATAAAAAGAGAATATCTAGAGGTTATAACAAGAAAGTTCAACAATGAGAATTTAAGGTTGGTGACCTTGTTTTGAGAGAAAATCCTAAAAATCAACAGTTTCAAGAAAATAAAGGGATGTTTGAACCCAACTGGCTGGGTCCCTACATCCTTACTGCAATCTTCGGCTCAGGTGCCTATCAACTCTCAACAATGGAAGGAGAACAGATCCGTGAACCGATCAACACCATCCACTTGAAGAAATTCTTCACTTGAGTATTCTCTTCTCTAGCAACCTGTACAACTATAAAGCCCTGAAGAAATCCTAAACATCAGAAAAAGTCTTGAAGAAATCCTAAAAATCAAAAAAATTCCTGAAGAAATCGTAAACATCAGAAAAAGTCCTAAAGAAATCCTAAAAATCATAAAATGTCCTGAAAAAAAGAGAGAGAGATAAAAAGATCTTTGCCAAGCAGGTGAACACATGGTAAACATGCGCCTCTTGTGCTCAAATGCTCCATCTATCAATGCAAACTTAGCATTTCCTATTTTCATTCCCGCTTTCCTGCATCTTTGCTTTTGCTTGTACATACCTTTAGTTGATTTTTTGACACCCTTATTCTTTTGGAACCCTCATGGCTTGAAAGCGATTAGTGTCCTAGTCTTAGGGTAATCGACTGATCAATTCAAATGTCCTAAGCGGTATCAACCAAGTCATCTTTATGTCAGTAGTACTAGGTCATCCAATCCAAGTCAGTCATCTATCTCCTGACTACTACAGAGTTTTATCACTAAGTAAACAATCAAAATGAGACTACTGGAAATATTCACTAAACTGTTTGAGATATGCATGAAATTTTATTTGTATGTTGTCTTTTACATTGGTTTTCGATTATTGTTCCCTATGAGTAAATCAAGGAAGTCTATCTTGACTAAGAGGAGCAAGGATTCAGGGCATAATACTTTTCTTTTTTTTTTGCTTGTAGGAATGATTCTAATGATCTAGAAACATCTAATCAGCTGGGTGTCTATGTTAAGTGCCTTCATGTCAAGGTGAAATCACCACACATAACTTGACTCCACTTATTTGTATGCTACAGGAAGGTTGGAGTCATTTCTTTGTCTGTTTGAAGAAATTTCTTTAAATATGCAATCTCGATGCATGCATAATCTTTCCAAATATATGAATGAACAAAGGGTCATTGTAGATAAGATAATTAAATATTGCATATATGACAAGAAAGGAACTCTATTTTCTTGCTCTATGTGTAAAACACTTAGTGATGAAAATTAAGCATTCTAAATCCAGTGAATAGGTTTAGGTTGCATTCATTCTAGATTTTATGCATTTTAAGTGATTTCGACATGATAACAATGATCTCTTTATCTTCTAAATGAGAGTTTGAAGCATCATCATTTCTCAGCTAAGTGGTCTCTTTTTTATCATCGTTTCTACAATTGAGTACTTGTGTATTGAGATGTTAGTTTCATACATGAGCATCTTATATAGATTCATACATTTCATTATATACTTGTTTGCATTCATATTATTGCATGAAAAACTAAACATTTGCATTACTAGTTACAAATTTTCATCATTTATTTGCATATGAAAAAGAAACAAAAAAACAAACATTCATATTCATCTCCATTACATTCATCCATACTGAAAAGATATGCATACATATAGAATATAGCACATAGAAAGACATCTCATAATCAATCAACACAAGTATGATGAAATCAAATCAAGATCTCGTATATAATCATAATCTCAGTGTCTTAGAGTACAAATGATATCAACTGTCATATACAATGACTCCTCGGAGAAAGAATTGTATAGGCTAGAAAAATGGGATATATAACAAAAACTAAGAGACCTAATAAGCTAGCTCTCTGCCTCTCCCTCATCTCCTGGTTGAGGAGGTGCTACCTTCTGCCCGGCATTCTATCTAGGTGCCCTAGCTCCCTCAGATTGAGCCATATATTGCGAGTATGGAACAACCTATTGTGCTACTGGAACAGCTACGCTATATATGTTGCAACGTAATAGGCTGCCCAGCTAGTCTGATGCAACACCTCTCGCTGAAGAGAATCTCACTCTATTCTCACCCTAGCAAGATGATGATCACACTCATCTCTAACCTCAGCAAGTTGTTGATCTCTCTTTGCTCTCGCCTCTACAAGTTGTCCATCGCGCTCAGCTCTGACCTCAGCAAGTTGTTGGTCTTGCTCTACCAGCTACATCTGAGCCGCTATCAACTGTGTCTGCAAGCCTATCAACCGTGATCACAGAGACCATACTAGATATGAAGCTCCCTGCTCTCTCCCTCCATCTCTACCTCCCTCTCTGCCACCCTGCTCATCTCTTCGTTGCCTAACATGCCTAGGCGCTACCCTCTCCTCCTCCCCTCCTCCCTCTGTTTCCCTAGCCTCACCAATCTCAACCCCAACAACCCCTAGGGATCCACCCTCCCCTCTCTACCGATGTCTCCCTCCAGCCGGCATCCCATTGCTGCAAGCCCCAGAATCACCTCCTTCCCATCGGGGCACATCTACTCTCAGCCCTTGCACCTGTCCCCATCCCTACACCTGTCCCCATCCCTGTACCTGACCCGGTACCTATGTCTCTGTCATTGCCTCCTCCTCAACCTCCTCTATGAGAGGCACATGCTCTACAAGATCTATGAATCTTGGGAATGGATGTCTCTGGAACCAATCCCTGTACTAGGGCAATACCCCTGCATCTACAACATACTCTAAATATTCTCATCGTTGTCATTGTAAACCGAGTAGATCCTACATGCTCAACGTGTAGGATAACCTTGAGGCCCACCCTCCTCTCTCCTCATCTCCATATCGGGCATAGGCTATAAACTCCTATGATATACCCTGTGGTCTTCCATACTCCCTCATAACCGGGTAAAAGTACAAAGCTATGTCACACTTTTATAAAGCAAATGGTCAATGTTGATTCAAATTTTTAAACTAAATCAATAGAAACTGAAATATATGTTGTGAATTTTGAAATGATGTAAACTAATAAAATTTATAGTGTTTTGCCTAATTTATGTTTGTAATTTTAACAAAATTTTAAAAAATTATTTGAATGTAGTTTTTTATAAAGTAAACAAGTAAGTGCACCAAGATGGTGAACAAAAAGGGGGGTATAAGTGGCCACTTTTTTTTTCTAAAAATGGATAAACCTGAAATTCAAAGAGATATTTGAAGGTCATGCACTAAAAACTAGGAGTTGAGAAAAGAATAAGAATTGTAGTGCTCTGAATCTAGTTTCTAAAGTACTAAAGTTTTTTAAAATTCGATAAGATTAAGAGGGTCAAACCTTTCATGCACAAAAAACTATTCTTGATTTTTTTAGAAAAATACAACATAGCTATTTTCGTGCGCTACACAAAATATATAATTAGATTTACTAGTTTGCAAAACCCTTTGGTAGGATGATAGGTAAGAGTGAGATCTAGAAGTTGTGTATTTTTTTGTAAATTTCCTTTGAGTACTTTTTTTTATGATTTTTTGAAGTGACCGCATCCTAAAAATTTGGTACTTGTTCGTGCACTGGGCATAACTTGCATCAAAATAATCGAAAATGAAAACTTCTTTTTTAAAAAGTGTATAGAATCTAGTGTAGAACAATAATATGTAATTTAGTTTGAATTTGGTCAAGTATAACAAAAGTTATTTAAAAAATGGTAGGCATATGTTTGTGAGGACTGTCAAAGCACTGGTAAAGAAAATTAAAGTTTACTATGCTAATGTTGTCCAAAAAAAGAAACAATTATATGGTTAGAAAACTCAGAAGACGTGTGAGATTATGGTGGTAATTTTATAGATACCCACTTGATCATTTGTAAGCATGATGATGACAAAGACAAGAAATCATGTTGGAAGATGAAAAAATGTGTAAAGGGACAAAAATGGTGCACAGGATTTCAAAAGCATAAAGTACTATTCATAGTTCTTCATAACCTGCACGGATTTTGAAAAACAAAAAGTACTATTCATAGTTTGACTGTTACATAACCCGTATGGGTTATGTAGAACTAAAACCATTATTTTGTGTTTCACAAAACCCATATCGGTTATGAAGACATAATAATGTATGCTTGTAAATTTAGCATTTACTACACATATTTAGAGACATACATATATAATATGTGTTTATGTATGTATATATGCATATCTATAGTTATATATACATATATTAATATAGATATAAGTATATATATGTTTGTATACATGCATGTCTCCCTTCTTTTCCTCTCTCTAGTCTTCCTTCCCCATCACTGTATTTGTCTATTCTAAGCCCTAATTATCCTCCATGATTTCTATCTCATCTCTCTCCCCCTCACACTTCTCTCTTTGCTAAGTCTCTCACCCTTTTCTCCTTCTCATTCTCTCTCTACCTCATCTCTCTCTCTCTCTCTCTCTCTCTCTCTCTCTCTCGCTCTTGTTTTCCCAATTTCCATTTCTCTCCCTCTCCCCCTCTCCTTTTCCCAATATCCCTCTCTCTCCCTCTCCTTCTCCCCCTTTCCTTTTACCAATCTCCTTCTCTCTCCCTCTCCCCTTCTCCTTTTCCTAATCTCCCTCTCTCCCTACCCCTCAATCCCCATCTCCTTATCCTATTCTCTCTCTCTCTCTCTCTCTCTCTCTCTCTCTCTCTCTCTCTCTCTCTCTCCCAATCCCCTTCTCTCTCTATCTCTAACTCTCTCTCCCTCTCCCCCTCTCCTTTTCCTAATCTCCCTCCCTCCCCCTCTCCTTATCCTAATATCTCTCTATCTCTCCTTATCCTATTCTCTCCCTCTCATCCTATCCCCTATTCTCTCTCTTACCCCCTCTCCCCATACTCTTTGTCTCCCCTCTCTCTCTCTCTCTCTCTCTCTCTCCTCTCCTTTTCCCAATCTCCCTCCCTCCCCCTCTCCTTATCTTATTCTCTCTCTCTTTCTCTCTCTCCCTCTCTTCCTATCCCCTATTCTCTCTCTTACCCTCTCTCTCTCTCTCTCTCTCTCTCTCTCTCTCTCTCTCTCTCTCTCTCTCTCTCTCTCTCCTTTTCCTAATCTCCCTCTCTCTCCCTCTCCCTTTCCCCCTCTCCTCCTCTCCCTTTCCCCCTCTCCTTTTCCCAATCTCTCTCTCTCTCTCTCTCTCTCTCTCTCTCTCTCTCTCTCTCTCTCTCTCTCTCCTCTCTCCTTTTCCCAGTCTCTCTCTCCCTCTCCTCCTCTCCTTCTCCTAATCTCCCTATCTCACTCTCTGTCCATCCCCCTCTCCTTATCCTATTCTCTCTCTCTCTCTCTCTCTCTCTCTCTCTCTCTCTCTCTCTCTCTCTCCTTCTCCTTTTTCCAAATCTCCCTCTCTCTCCCTCTCCCCCTCTAGTTTTCCAAATTTCCCTCTCTCTTCCTCTCCCTCTCCCCCTCTCTCTCCCTCCCCCTCAATCCCCATCTCCTTATCCTACTCTCTCTCTCTCTCTCTATCTATCTATCTATCTATCTCTCTATCCCTATCTCCCACCCTCTCTTCCTATCCCCTTCTCTTTCTATCTCTAACTCTCTCTCCCCCTATCCTTATCATATTCTCTCACTCACTCTTTCTCTCTCTCTCTCTCTCTCTCTCTCTCTCTCTCTCTCTCTCTCTCTCTCTCTCTCTCTCTCTCTCTCTCTCTCTCTCTCTCTCTCCTTATCCTATTCTCTCCCTCTCTTCATATCCCCTATTCTCTCTCTTACCCCCCCTCTCTCTCTCTCTCTCTCTCTCTCTCTCTCTCTCTCTCTCTCTCTCCCTCTCCCTCTCCCCCTCTCCTTTTCCCATTCTCCCTCTCTCTCCCTCTCCCTCCATCCCCCTCTCCTTATCATACTCTCTCTCTCTCTCTCTCTCTCTCTCTCTCTCTATCTCCCTCTATCTTCCTCTCCCTATCCCCCCTTTTCCTAATGTCCCTCCAACCCCCTCTCCTTATCCTCTCTCTCTCTCTCTCTCTCTCTCTCTCTCTCTCTCTCTCTCTCTCTCTCTCTCTCTCTCTCTCTCCACTTCCTATTTGGTTCCTAGTTTTATTTAACCCCCACAGGATATGCAAAACTAAGACAAAAACTTCTAGGTTTGCATAACCTATAGGTTTCTAAAAACTATAGTGTTCCTCAAAACCGGTACTTTTGTTTTTTTATTATAAAATATAATGTTCCTCAAAACTAGTATGGGTTTTGAGGAACTTTTGATTTTTTATTATAAAATATGATGTTCCTCAAAACCCGTATGGGTTTTGAAATTTTTTTGATTTTTTATTATAAAATATAATGTTCCTCAAAACCCGTACAAGTTTTGAGGAACTTTTTTTTTTAAATTGTTTTTGGATAAGCTTGGTGCTACCAAGCCTAACACATTTTTGAATATCTAGAACACGCACGTGTTATGAAAAAAATCATTTTTTGTTGCATGTGGCCACTTTTTTGTTCACCATCTTGGTGCCCCTACCCAAACACTATAATTTAGTTGCTGATAAAATGCTGAAATTGAAGTTATACAAGCAACCACACTTTAATTAGTAACTTTTACTTTATTTTCATCATTTTTTTTGCGTATATTGATAACTTGAAACTTTACTGCATGGATATATTTTTCGATAAATTTAAAAAGTTGTGTGTGCTGAAATATAACTCTTTCCGATTCCCACCAGCTTTTTTCTTAATTATTTATCCAAATTAGAAAAGAATTATATCATATTGACATAGATTCCTTTCTCTACTGCATCATATTTTTTTCAAAATTTATAAATAAATTTTAGTATTTTTCCTTGACAAAATAATCAACTTTATATTTTAGTGCTGATGACCTACTTTCAATAAAAATTAAAATATAAAATATAAAAAGCTGATTAAAATATTAAAAGATATATCTTTTAGAAAATTCACTTATAGATCTATAAAAGGGTATTTTTATATTTCAAAAAAAATATTATTTATAACAGTAGGAGTTGTTGAAACATCGAGTTTTTTTTTTTGGCAATTAGACCCAAAGTGGTATAAAATATATATTTAGTAGACACTTCCAATTGGAAAAGTTGTGGTCTATATATAACTTATCTATATTGAATCTATATAGACCATATGTTTGACTAAAATTAATTTAATTAGAATTACTTAAATTCACTTGTGCTGATAAGTTAGCCTGAAATGTGACACAGTTTTGTGCTTTTTACCAACCCTGGAAACTATAAATCGCTCAATAATGGAAACCGATTTGCCTATAAGAGGACGAGTCATAAACATGTCCTTCCTCTTCTCTCTCCAGTCAGCCCATAGCTCCATACCCCTGTACGATCTCCATACTACCACAATCAAATCATCCAATTGTCTCCTCTAGTAGTCTGTCTTACCCAAATGGGGTTGAGTAACATAACCTAAATAACAATAAACAATGGGTTGGTGTGGCTCTCTGGCATCATCTACTATAGGCCTACATACCGGGATGTGCTCCCATGCCCAAATCTATAGAACTAATACTCCTGTTGCCATACTCTTCCCCTCCCAATATGCAACCTCGTGCATCTCATGATACATATGGGCTAATAAACAAGATCCCCATTCTAATCTCTTGGGATGATTCAATAGTCTCTCGAGCATCCTAGCCCAGCCACACAAAAATCCCTGATGTCCCTTATTTGGTATCACAAAACACCCGACGATACCAGCTAACACGCATGCCAGTGGAAACTACTCACTATACCTCATCATCAGCACATCCCATGTGATGGCCCACTCAAGGATAGTCTCATCATGAAATATCTATCTCAAGGCCAAGACACCTGGTCATTCAGAAGAATCATAATCTAGCTTGTCCCTAACAAATGGAATCCTGAGAATCTAGTAGACATCCTCAGGTGTGATGGTCATCTCTCCTACAGGCAAATGGAAAGTGATTCTCTGTAAAAAGGATATTAGGAAGACACACAACAACAACAACAACAACAAGAAACAATATCAAATGTGAGTGTTAGTATCAGAAATCATCAAGAAATGACTATCCTAAGCAAGCATATCAAGAGAGATATTAAACATGAAATAGAAAGCTTAACTAAATGGAAGAATGCAATGAAGCATCCCCAAATGCCCTCCAACATGCTTGTAGCTTCTCCTCCCTTGTTCCTCTCCTCTCCAATTTCTAAATGAGTGTAACTCTCAGCAACTTTTTGCACTAAGGATGTCTTATGGAGATTCAAGATTGAGAAATGATTTAACTATGCAATGCAAGTATAAACAAAAGGTAGAAATGAGAAATTTATCTAATTAGCTAATGTTAATTTTAAGAAAAATAATATTAATAGATTATATTCCTAAATGCTCTCTCAAATTCACTATAACTTAGATGCATACAAGATTTTTGGATCTAGGTTGTGAAGGAATGAACTCCATTTATAGGAAAAATGGAGCAATGGATGGATGAGATTGAGTAATATGAGCAAGGGTTAGGATTGATGGGTTTGTGATCCATGTGAGGGATTTCAACCCAATCTGAGGATGACAAGTGTCAACATGAGATGGCTTGAGAGGAGATGGAAGAGGCATTAAATGCCTAAGATGACATGAGGGTTACCTTAGGAGGTAAGGTTTAGGTTGAGTTAGAGTCATCCATTGGATAAAGCTTTTATCCAAGGGGTAAACTCTTGTGCAAATGTTAAAGGGACAACCAAGGGTAAAGATGAAGGTTGAGTTAGACAAAAAGTCTCCATCCATGTAAGAAGGTTGATTTAACCATGAATGGTTATGTAAGAGTCATGAGTGTTTTGTGTAAGAACCATTGGTTGTTTACAAGACTTTAGGGGTTAACTTGTTTTGATTAAGTAAAAATAGATTTTTGAAAGGACCTCGAACCTTTTACATAATAGGAGAAAGAAGAAGCATTAAAGAAGAAAATATTTGTGCCTGATCACCCCAACAAAAAATTAGATCCCATCCAAACCAAAAAGGGATCTCAAACCACATAGGGCTGCACTAAGATAGCAAAAGATAGCAAAAGACAACAAAAAGATAGCAAAAGGACAGCACAAAGACAAAGACAGAGACCAAGACATCTAGATATTATTCATAATATCTTTTGCATGAACCACCATCTACTACATTTTGTCCACAAAGGTCTTCAAATCATCCAACTCTTGTCCCTTGATGTCACCCTGATTCCTAGTGTTGGCTCTAGTTCTCTTCTCATGACCTTTTTTCTTTGTCTAGTCCTTTTCACCCTCTTTGTCTTTAAATTTATCAAATATGTTAATCAGAATGTTCATATTGTCCATAGAGGCTTTACAAATCTGGAAATTCTATTTAGCTATCCTCTTCATGGTTTGTTCCATCTTGTCAACTCTGTTGCCTAGATTTTTCATGGTAATTTCCAGTCCATTCACCTCTGTATTCTCTTCCATTTCCTTAACCTTCTTCTTAGTTTCAAGGATTTTACCAACCATGTTTTCAATAGCTTCAGCATTGTTGATAGTCACTACCAGTTCTTTAACATTTACAGAAAGAGGTTTGTCGCCTATCGTGGCCTTTTTGGTAGCATTCATATCATTCTTCGGATTACCAATATCTTTCACAATTCTGTTGATAGTATTACAAAATCCCTTAATACTATCATTATCCCCATAATAGTCACTAGGATTTCCCCTTTTATCCTCTTGGCCATCATTCTACAATCCTTGAGTATTCAAATCATTATCACCACCCACATTCAGAATCTCATCCCCTCCTTACCTTTCACATTGTCATTTTTTTCCCCCTCTGCATCCTCATCAGAAGCTATTAAAATTTGTTTTTTGTCTTTGTTAACTCCCCTGCTGATATTCTTATTCCTTTGGGTTTGTTTCCCCATTCCTTTACCTTTCTTTCTTTTGATGAATTTTTCCTCAAAGGACTCATTCTCAGAGTTCAAGATATCAGAATCAACCACAATCCTCTTTCTCTTCTTCTTATTCCTCCCCTTTTTGCTAAGCTCCTCTGACTCACCTTCAGTTTCCGATTCATAGTTAAAACCACTATACTCACTTTTTGTTTCTTCAACCCTGGTATTTTTACTTCTAACTAGTTTCTATATACATTTCCCTTTCAACAGTTTATACACTAAAACCATAAGACCCTTATGCAGAGCATGGTCGCCCTGAGGGTCTTTCTGCATTTCTTTAATTGTGTGATCCATGGAACAAGCAATATAATAGGGCAACCTTACCTTTTCACCATGGTGGAAGTGGTTGAGCAACACAAAATGGTGCACGTAAGCTCTCGTAAATCTCCCATCCAGCATAATGTAGGTTATGGTAGTGAACAAAATGAATCTCCAAGGCCTACAGATGCATTTTGGGGAGTGATAGGAGTTATCCACCTTCACCATCTTCTTCTTTTTGCCATATGTGATAGGAAATCTGTCCACTGCTTTATCAAAGACACTATGATCTCTATAGAACTTAATGCCCTTTGTCACCATCCCTATGGCTTCTGCAATAATATCTTCATCCACATTCATCATCTAAGTTCCCACCAAAACTTTGCCACTCTTCCAGTTCTTTATAAAGTGCTTGCTGATTGTTGGGTCTTTACCACAGAGCCTCTCCATGAACACACTTAATCCTCCCTCTTGAAGAATCTCCCAAACCTCTCTGTTCTTCTTCCAATCCGAACATGAGGTTGGTTCAAACCTTTTTTTGTTCCCTCCCATTTTTCCTTCACAATCTCTAGAATTCCTAATATCTACTCTGATTTTTCTTCTCTAGTTTCTATTATTGCTCTAAAAAACAACCCAAAATACGTGCCTTGTTAATATGATAGGACAATTACATAAATGCTCATCACCGTCATTGTAATCCTTCATCGAAAATAGTGGGAAAAGCATTAGGAATTATGATTGATGGTGCCACGTTGCCTTATCTAGATATGGTCCAGCTCGAACAAGGATTTCGCCTCACATGCAAGTTTACTCTCCCCATTAATAGTAATGATTTCCTCAGTTCGACAGGCTAGGTTGGCTGCCCAGTCAGCACATGACTTAGCTTCCCTATACACATGTGTGAAGACACACATATCAAAGGTTTCACTTATTTTCTTCGCTGCTTTAATAGCATTATTTATTGACCAAGAAGGCGGGAACAACTTATTCAAATAGTTTATGATATTCAAAGAGTCACCTTCACACCACATCCTGGTACAATTGGCTTCCTTTTCTAGCACCATCCCATAATAAGCCGCCATAGCCTCAGCAGCATGATTTTTTTGGCTTCCAATAGGAATACATTTAATGATTTTGCAGTTTCCCCATTCATCCCTTAAAACCACTCCGCACCCTGCATTGTCAGGGTTACCATTTGAAGCGCAATCAAAGTTGATTTTCATTAATAGGAAAAATGGAGCAATGGATGGATGAGATTGAGTAATATGAGAAAGGGTCAGGATTGATGGGTTTGTGATCCATGTGAGGGATTTCAACCCAATCCGAGGATGACAAGTGTCAACATGAGATGGCTTGAGAGGAGATGGAAGAGGCATTAAATGCCTGAGATGACATGAGGGTTACCTTAGGAGGTAAGGTTTAGGTTGAGTTAGAGTCATCCATTGGATAAAGCTTTTATCCAAGGGGTAAACTCTTGTGCAAAGGTTAAAGGGATAACCAAGGGTAAAGATGAAGGTTGAGTTAGACAAAAAGTCTCCGTCCATGTAAGAAGGTTGATTTAACCATTAATGGTTATGTAAGAGTCATGAGTGGTTTGTGTAAGAACCATTGGTTGTTTAGAAGACTTTAGGGGTTAACTTGTTTTGATTAAGTAAAAATAGATTTTGAAAGGACCTCAAACCTTTTACATAATAGGAGAAAGAAGAAGCATCAAAGAAGAAAAGATCTATGCCAGATCACCCCAACAAAAAATTAGAGCCCATCCAAACCAAAACAGGATCTCAAACCACATAGGGCTGCACTAAGATAGCAAAAGATAGCAAAAGACAACAAAAAGATAGAAAAAGGACAGCACAAAGACAAAGACAGAGACCAAGACATCTAGATATTCTTCATAATATCTTCTGCATGAACCACCATCTGCTACATGTTGTCTACAAAGGTCTTCAAATCATCCAGCTCGCGTCCCTTGATGTCACCCTAATTCCTGGTGTTGGCTCTAGTTCTCTTCTCATGACCTCTTTTCTTTGTCTAGTCCTTGTCACCCTCTTTGTCTTTAAATTTATCAAATATGTTAATTAGAATGTTCATATTGTCCACAAAGGCTTTACGAATCTAGAAATTCTATTCAGCTATCCTCTTCATGGTTTGTTCCATCTTGTCAAGTCTATTGCCTAGATTTTTCATGGTAATTTCTAGCCCATTCACCTCTGTATTCTCTTCCATTTCCTTAACCTTCTTCTTAGTTTCAAGGATTTTACCAACCATGTTTTCAATAGCTTCAGCATTGTTGATAGTCACTGCCAGTTCTTTAACATTTTCAGAAAGAGGTTTGTCACCTATCGTGGCCTTTTTGGTAGCATTCATATCATTCTTCAAATTACCAATATCTTTTAAAATTCTGTTGATAGTATCACAAAATCCCTTAATACTATCATTATCCCCATAACAATCACTGGGATTTCCCCTTTTATCCTCTTGGCCATCATTCTGCAATCCTTGAGTATTCAAATCCTTATCACCACCCAAATCCAGAATCTCATCCCCTTCTTACCTTCCACATTGTCATTTTTTACCCCCTCTGCATCCTCATCAGAAGCTATTAAAATTTGTTTTTTGTCTTTGTTAACTCCTCTATTGATATTCATATTCCTCTGGGTTTGTTTCCCCATTCCTTTACCTTTCTTGCTTTTGATGAATTTTTCCTCAAAGGACTCATTCTCGGAGTTCGAGATATCAGAATCAACCACAATCCTCTTTCTCTTCTTCTTATTCCTCCCCTTTTTGCTAAGATCCTCCGACTCACCTTTGGTTTCTGATTCATAGTTAAAACCACTATACTCACTTTTTGTTTCTTCAACCTTGGTATTTTTACTTCTAATTGGTTTCTATATACATTTCCCTTTCAACAGTTTATACACTAAAACCATAAGACCCTTATGCAGAGCATGGTCGCCCTGAGGGTCTTTCTACATTTATTTAATTGTGTGATCCATGGAACAAGCAAGATAATAGGGCAACCTTACTTTTTCACCATGGCGGAAGTGGTTGAGCAACACAAAATGGTGCACGTAAGCTCTCGTAAATCTCCCATCCAGCGTAATGAAGGTTATGGTAGTGAACAAAATGAATCTCCAAGGCCTACAGATGCATTTTGGGGAGTGATAGGAGTTATCCACCTTCACCATCTTCTTCTTTTTACCATATGTGATAGGAAATCTGTCCACTACTTTATCAAAGACACTATGATCTCTATAGAACTTAATGCCCTTTGTCACCATCTCTATGGCTTCTGCAATAATATCTTCATCCACATTCATCATCTGAGTTCCCAGCAAAACTTTGCCACTCTTCCAGTTCTTTATAAAGTGCTTGGTGATTGTTGGGTCTTTACCACAGAGCCTCTCCATGAACACACTTAATCCTCCCTCCTGAAGAATCTCCCAAACCTCTCTGTTCTTCTTCCAATCCGAACATGAGGTTGGTTCAAACCTTTTTTTGTTCCCTCCCATTTTTCCTT
The DNA here is from genome assembly GCF_030272615.1 of Cryptomeria japonica. Taxonomy (NCBI): domain Eukaryota; kingdom Viridiplantae; phylum Streptophyta; class Pinopsida; order Cupressales; family Cupressaceae; genus Cryptomeria; species Cryptomeria japonica. The sequence goes on from NC_081413.1 coordinate 679,628,628, forward strand.
CACAATCTCTAGAATTCCTAATATTTGCTCTGATTTTTCTTCTCTAGTTTCTATTATTGCTCTAAAAAACAACCCAAAATCCGTGCCTTGTTAATATGATAGGACAATTACATAAATGCTCATCACCGTCATTGTAATCCTTCATCGAAAATAGTGGGAAAAGCATTAGGAATTATGATTGATGGTGCCACATTGCCTTATCTGGATATGGTCCAGCTCGAACAAGGATTTTGCCTCACATGCAAGTTTACTCTCCCCATTAATAGTAATGATTTCCTCAATTCAACAGGCCAAGTTGGCTGCCTAGTCAACACATGAGTTAGCTTCCCTATACACATGTGTGAAGAAACACATATCAAAGGTTTCACTTATTTTCTTCGCTGCTTTAATAGCATTATTTATTGACCAAGAAGGCGGGAACAACTTATTCAAATAGTTTATGATATTCAAAGAGTCACCTTCACACCACACCCTGGTACAATTGGCTTCCTTTGCTAGCACCATCCCATGATAAGCCGCCATAGCCTCAGCAACATGATTTTTTTGGCTTCAGTTAGGAATACATTTAATGATTTTGCAGCTTCCCCATTCATCCCTTAAAACCACTCCGCACCCCGCATTGTCAGGGTTACCCTTTGAAGTGCCATCAAAGTTGATTTTCATCCAGCCATGGGGAGGGCTTTCCCATTTCACACCTTCCCTAGGATTATCCTGGAAGATATATCTTCCCTTTAATCTCTAGTTCTTCAAGATCAAATGATCATTTTGATCTTGGGGGGCGGCTATTCCACCTATGATGTTAATATTCTAAACTACATGACGTTTAATTTTCTCAAAAATTATTTGAGCCTTAGAAGCCTTCTCTCTAAACACTCTTTCATTTCTCTCTTTCCATATTCTCCAGCAAATATGGGGTAAAACTAGTCTCCATAACAAAATTATAGATTTATTCCTTGAGGGGTGATGCCAAGAATTAGAAACCTCTTGGACTGATTTCAGAAAAACCCAACTGATATTGAAATAATCCAAACATCTGGCCCAGATATTAGCAGAGAAGGGGCAATGGAAGAACAAGTGGTTAATGATCTCCTCATTCTGCATACATGGAAAACAAACACTAGGTATAAATATTCCTCTTTTTCTAAGGTTATCAATAGTCAAAATTTTATCTTGAAGGATAGTCTAGAAAAAAATATTAATTTTAGGAATTAGGCCTTTCACCCAAGCCTCAGCCCAGCAAGGACTCTCCAACTTAGAAAATTGTTGATTATAGAGAGAGGCAACAAAAAATTTACCATTAGTTGTGAGTTTCCAGATTAGTTTATCCTCATCATCCACCACCACCATGGAGTTCATAATTTTTTTCAAACTACCAAGGGAGGGATCAACATGGGATAATTCCTTCCACTATCCTTCATTCTAGTAGTCATCCACCATAGTGCCATATTTCTCCTTACACTGATTCTGAAATTTACCCCAATCAAGACTTTCACTTAGCGGGGTATCAAGTAGCCAAGAATCTTCCCAAAATTTAATGAGGTTTCCTTTCCCCACCTTCCATTTCACACCTTTAACAATTAGATCTCTTGTTCTTGAAATATTTTTCTAAATGTTAGAACCAATAGGGATATCTTTAGCATTAAGGAAGCTTAGAAGGGTAGGATATTGTCTTTTATACTTGTTGTCCCATATCATTTTCCATTCTCCTTGGGTATTATAACCTCTCCATATCTACTTAGCCATTAGAAACTCATTCATGTCTCTTATTATCCTGAAGCCAAGACCCTCCTTTCTTATAGGTTTACAAACCTTATCCCATGCAATTAGATTCATTCTCTTCTTCTCCTCGACCCCTGTCCATAGAAAAGATCTTTGAATATTTTCAATAGCCTCTACAAACTTGGTAGGAATCTTGAATAGGCTGATGGCATAAAGAGGAATACTCTGAAGAGTAGATTTCAAAAGTTGGACCTTACCAGCTTGGCTAAGAAGAGAACCTTTCCAACCAGCTAGCCTCCTATCAAATTTATCCACAAGAGCACCCTAGAAAGTATCAGGAGGGACATGACATAAAGGGAGCCCAAGATAGGTAGCAGGAAGATTCCCCAATTGACACCCCAAAATGTTACTTATTTTTATCTGTCTTCTTTCCGGAGTGTTGATGAAATAAACAACGCTTTTAGACCAATTTATCAGTAGACCGGTGGCTGACCCATAACTGTCCAATGCTTTCTTTAAACTCCTAGAATCTTTCACTGAAGCATTCCCCATAATAATAGAGTCATCCACAAATTGTTGATGGGAGAAAACTTTCTCTGCAGAAGAAGGTTTCGATCCACAAAACTCTCCCTTCTCAACAAGATTTCCAATGAATCTTCCCAAACATTCTGTCATGATAATAAAAAGAACCGGGGATAGAGGATCCCCCTATTTGAGACCCCTTGAGGATTTGAAGAAGGGGGAAGGAGATCCATTGATTAAGACAGAAAAAGAAGCAGAAGAAACTAATTACAGAATAAGACAAATACTTCTAGAGCTAAAACCAAAAGTAGTGAGAACATCCATCATAAATCCCCAACCCACTCTATCATAGGCTTTAGATAAATCAAGCTTCAAAAGAAAACCTTCTTTTTTAGCACTAGAGAGTGAGTGAATATTTTCATGGACCGATATTATCGAATCCAAGATTTGTCTCCCAGGGACAAAGCCACTTTGCTGGGGAGAAATGATAGAAGTTAGCAGACTCAAGATTCTAGAAGTCAAAACCTTAGAGATGATTTTATACAAAGAATTGTGTAGGCTGATAGGTCTAAAGAGATCCATGGAATCAACTCCCATCTTTTTGGGAATAAGGGCAATGAAAGTGCCATTCAATTCTTCCAAAATTCTTCTTGCACCAAAAAATTCTTTCACAGCATTGGAAACATCACCCCCAACAATATGCCAATACATTTGAAAAAAGAACATGGGAAAACCATCTGGGCTCGGGGCCTTGTTACCTTAAAAGGAATTGATAGCTTTCAGAATCTCATCATTGGATGGAATAGCAATGATATATGAATTCTGATTTGTGCCCAAGATAGAGGGAATGCAATCCATAAGGTCCTTTTGAGCTTGCAGGTCCATATTTTGTTCCTTAGTCAGGAGATTGGAGAAAAAATCTAGGGCTACCTTCCTCATAGACTCTTTAGCTTCAACAATCCTACCATTAACTTTAAGCTGGGGTATCCTATTGATGGCCTTATGTTTCAGAGTTGACATATGGAATTATTTGGTATTTCTATCCCCTTCCTTCAACCAAATATTGCTTGACCTCTATTTCTAGAAAATTTCTTCTTTTGCTATTATGTCATGATATTTCATAAGAATCTCATCTTCAACATCTCTCTAGACCTTTAGGGGTTAACTTGTTGGAGACACAAAACCTTTAATGCTTTTCAAAGACTTTGAGGCTTTGAGAAATGACCCCAACTTGCTTAGGAATGTGACAATAATTAGGGGATGGGATTAGATTAATTTAGGAAGGGTTTAGAAGATTCTAGAATGGGTTAGAAGGAAAGTGGGAGATGTAGAAAAATGCAAGTGGGTGAGGGAAAATAGAATTTAAATTAAAATAAATTACTTTATTTCAACTAAATAGGTGCAACTTGTATTTGTAGGAAAGTGCAAGTGGGGGGGTTTGTTTAATGATTTAAATAAATATTCATTTATTTATTTAAAGGAGGAGAGGGGTTAGATTAAGTAAATATGTTTTATTTATTTAATTGATTGGGAATGTTGTTTAATGAATTAATTTAAATAGATTGGATAATTTATTTAATTAATAGTAGAAGAGGTTGGGGATTAGTTAATTAAATGTTAATTAACTGTTGGCTAGTGGATTAATAAACAAATAAATAGTAAATATTCATTTAATTAACTAGACAAATTTATGTGACTACATTTGGCCCTCTTTGAGATAGTGCGATTTATCGCGTTGTTTCAAAGAAAGAAATATAGTTGTGAAGAAATATGCCCCATAATTGTTAAGTTAGTGGGTGGTATGCCCCCTCAAGAGATGGGCCACAAAATTTTGAAAAAATCAGACGATCTCTTGAAAAAGAGAAAGAAGTGGGAGGGAGGTAGAATAGAAGAATTTAGAAATAACGATGAAAGAATGGGAGAAAATGGAGGTAACACGGAGAAATTAGAGGCGTCTGAAGTTCACAGGGACCACGGCGGTGAGTGGGGTGAATGAGGTTTAGGGCTGGGTGGGCTATATGTGGAGGTTAAGGGGTAAAACCGACTCATTTGCACCTATCTCCCTTGCAGTTCTGTGCTCTGATAGTGACCTTTTTTGAAGTAGTGAGCAACAGTCAACATGCCTATTCCCATAGCAGATCATTGACTAGAGAGGATCCATTGATTCAACTAGCCAGATGACTACGGACTAGCGTTATGTAAATTTTGAATTTTAAGTTTTGTGCATTTTTTATGTATTTTTGCAAGCGTCAAAGTCCAACCAAGACAATAGCGCTAAAACTGTGTTTTAGCACTTTTGTCACCTAAAATAGTGCTATTGTGCCACAATGGTGCTATTGTGCAGTAGGTTTAGCGTTGTCACACATTTTTGTGCATTTGATGAATAGTTGTAGCACTATCATTAGTTTAGCGCAATTGTAGCATAATATTAGCGCTATCATCTAGTTTTAGTGCAATTGTGTAGTTGATTTAGCGTAATTATTGGTTTAGCACATGTGTGCTGTGGGTTTAGCACTTTTGTAGAGATGTTTTAGCGCTTTGTTGTTTTAGCGCATTTGTTTCACAAATTGTAGCACTATTGTTAGTTGAATAACGTGTATTGTGATAAAAATGCCCCAATGTATAGGGAACATAACCGGATGCCTCAGTTGGTTGTTTGATTGAGTTGTTTTGGTAAATTATATTAGTCCCATTGAGACTAAGGTCATTATGATAAATGTCTGATGTAGTCTAGGATTACCATAACCGATTGCTTGTTGAGACCCGAAGATACTTGGTCAAAGTATATGTTGATAGTCTAGGGGGAAAACTTAAGAAAGTTTGTGACAAAAGAATTGATATTTGTTAATGTGTGTAGGAGGACTTAGGGGTGCTACAGATGCGAGAGCGTCATCCGGCTACACAACAGCTGTGAGAGCAGTTGACGGAGGTCAACATCGATTGTGTTGCAGTGACAGGCCTTTATGACATGATGTATATGCCTGTGATTCAGAAAAATCGTGGACTGCTGATGGCCTTGGCGGAGCGGTGGCATAGCGAGACCTGTACCTTTTGTATACACCTAAAAATGGTATGACGATAATTAATTAAATAAGCAATTATTTAATTAATCTCCCTTCCTAGTTTAATTGAATTCATTAGAAATTTGATTAAATCCCCCCTTTCATCTACTTATTAATAAATATAAGGATTTATTTAATAGGTTCATTTTAATAATCCTCTTTTAATCTCCCTTCCTAATTTAATTGAATTCATTAGCAATTTGATTAAATTCCCCCTTTCATCTCCTAATTAATAAATCTAAGGATTTATTTAATAGGTTCATTTCAATAATCCTTTTTGATTAATTAATTCAAAATAATTAATCCTCCCTTCATGTAATCAATTCTTCTAATCCCCTAATTAATTAAAACAAATCAATTTATGAGTTGCTGAAAATTAATTAGTCTTTTCGTATTATTTGAATTTTAAATTCAAATTACCCACATGCCTCCTAACTTCTAACCACCGAACCTAACCATCCCTCTAACCTAACCCATTTCACCTAACCTTGGGTTTAACCAACCCTATCTTATCTTCAACATCCTAACCTCCTATGGTGTGGATATTCTCCCCTTGAGACACATGGCACTTTGGCCACATGTCTCCTCTCTTGGACACTTACCCTCTTATGAGCAAGGCTCCTTGACTCTTGTCACCATAGAGATTACAAGTGTCCCTTCCTCCAACCTCTTCTCCAACCTCTTCCAATTTCACCCTCAATATCTTCAGATTCAATCTTGACCATTGATTCCTGCCACATCACCCCTGGCCTTGGAAATCCTATACATATCCCCCATTTTGGAGCAAAAAGGATCCCATCTCATCTTTATTTTAGGCATTGTTATTATAGGCATATCCCATCTCATCTTCATTTTAGGCATTGTTACTATAGGCATTTGCATCTTAGATCTAGCTTAATTGCATCAACATCTTAGCTTAATCATGCATATGATTAGCTTAATTAGACTCTTGGATCAATCTAGCATAATCAATTTCATCTAGTTTTCATATCATCATCATTTCAAATCCTCCATCTAGGTGTAGTCAAGTTACTGGATTTCTTAACCAGATCTAAGAGCAAATTCACACTCGCATCTCTTAGGAGGCGATAGGTCACTTTGCAATGGTTTACCTTTCGTTTGATTTTGATTTGCTAACCGTGCTTGTAATGATCTATTAAGTGTTTGTGTTGCAGCTATAGGTATCACAATTCACAGGAATGACACCTTTCATTTAGCTATGGGAGAGATGACTGTGACACTAGAGGATGTGTGGTGGATACTGCACATCTTGATTTGAGTAGAGCTAGTGACTTATGACCGGGTGTTAGGGACAGCGGTGGTGTAGCGACTATTTGTAGATGATGTGTATATCCATGATGGCTCTATCACCTGGGAGGAGATAGCCATGCTTTATGAGCCACTACCATCAGTGTTAGTAGGTATAGTTGGGGGTTTGCTTTGCCCCAATCGGTGATCCCATGGACTGGTCGTGGGTTGGGGTCAGGTTATTCAACAGATGTTGATGGATGGGACTCAGTATGCATGGGGACCGTGCGTGTTGTCAAATTTATATAGGGAGCTACATGAGGTGGTATACTGAGAAACAAGCTCTCTAGGAGTTGGGATTACACTACTACATATCTGGAAGTGGGAGCACTTTCCAGTGACACAACCAGTTTGTTTGAGGTTTAGGGCAGCAGATCAGCCCTATGTTTACATGTATGGAGGTATGATGAGTCAACCCCATTTGGGGAAGTTGGAGTGGTGGCGGCAGACATTCAATGATTTGGACACCATATAGAGACCATATATAGAGTGTGAGCCATGGGAGGATGATGCGGAGGCATTGTCGTATGTTTTCATGACATGGTTTTTGATTGGTAGGACAACCTACAATGTAGAGAGACAAGTGCCCAGTAGAGTGATGAGATAGTTTGGATAGAGGCAGGGATTGCTAAGGGGACCAGGAGAGTATGCACGGGTGGTGCGGGAGAGATTCTAGTGGGGGCTAGTGTTATAGTATGATCAGGCCCTAGTTGAGTTCCTCACGTTATAGGAGAGACCATGGCTTATGAGACCAGAGGTTGTAGTTGCAAGGGTGACAGAGGAGTACACTCAGTATCATGTTGCGCTTCTGATTCCAAGTATTTCAAATCCAGCTGAGCCGATACCAACTTTTGAGGATGTGGGGAGACGGCGATAGGGGAGGATAGGAGGTAGGGTAGAGGTGGAGGAGATGGTGGTGGTGGAGGAGGAGATGGTAGTGGTGGAGCAGGAGGATTCGGAGGTGGTGGGGGTGGGGGTTTTGGGGGTGGAGGTGGAGGTGGATTTGGCAGTGGAGGTGGTGGAGGATTTTGATTATAAAGGAGAGGGAGAGGCGAGCATCCATTATGACTATCATAGGGTCCATTGATAGAGGGGGCAGCTAGAGCAGGAGTGAGAGGTGTGTGTGGAGATGGTGGAGATGACAGAGGTATAGGTGGAGATGAGGGAGCCATAGGTGGAGGAGTGGATTCTTTTGAGATGGGTTGGGGATTTGTAGGTGGAGGAGAGGGTGGAGACCTATGGGAGAATATGATTGTACACTTGTAGACTCCTTTGATGGTTGCCCAGGTAGAGCTAAAGGATATGAGGGCTAAGGTGGTAGCTAGGGTTGTTTAGCTGTTTGCACAAGATGCAGAGTTGAGGGTTGTATTGTGAGAGAGAGATTATCTGGTGGATAGACTAAGGGAGGTGCAGGAGAGAGGATGAGTTGTGGCAGGAGCACAGGGTCCGACTAGGGAGGTGATGAGGGAGATGTGACGGGTTTAGGCAAAGATAGATTATTGGTGGGGATTATATGAGCAGGTGGTTCCAGTTAGTCAGCGAGCTATGAGCTATTCCCATATGTGACAGATGAGATCAAAGAGGTCTCAGAGGATGCAGAGTAGTGGTGGTGTTATGGGGCCTCCTCATCAGAATTGGGGGAGTGGTGATGTTATCGGGCCTCCTCATCAGGATTGGGGGAGTGGTGGTGGTGCAACATCTAGCCAGAGTGCTATTTGAGAGATTTTTATGTATTTGGTATTTTATTATGACACTGATTCTTGGATGGCTCTTTGGTAGCCAATTTTTGTAGACATCATTGGACTCTGATACATTTATTCTTTATAATGTGATATATGATGATATATGATGAGATCTCATTCTTTGGTGATGATATGAGATGTATGTTATGTCTATGCAGGATGATGATTTTTATGTGTTTATGCTTTATATACATGAGATGATTTTATGTGCTAGATGCATATGTTGATGAGATGATTCCTATATGCATGTTTTATGAATGATTTTGCTAACATGTCTATGCAAGATACTTGATGGATGATGCTAACATGTATATGCAGGTGATGTGTGTATGTTTTATGGATAATGTTGTGTTGTGATGAATGTGGTGTAATGAAAATGATGCATGTAAAATAATGAGTAATGATGATGATTGTGAGTGAATGATGCATGTTTTTATTATGAATCTACATGAATGCATTTATGTATGTATGATGATGGTTATGTATGCTTCTAGATGAATGCATCGTAAATGGATGAACAAATGTTGAAACAAATGTTATGTATGTTTCTAAATGAATGCAACTAAATGATTGGAATGCACTTTTCTAAGGATAAAATGTATGTACTTAATCCGATAAATGATGAAATGATGTGAAATGTAACAAAATGAATCTAAACAAATGATCATGGTCTTTAAATTCAAGATAAGAAATGCATCTAGTGGAGGATAAATAACTGCACCTTAATGCAATTTTTAAATGTATCTAGATGAAACTTTGTAAGATGATGAGTATAAAATAGATGAATGCTCGTGACTAACAAAACAAAATGCAGTTTGTTTAAATGCAACTAAATGAATCTAATATGATTGAAACAAACTAAATGATGAGAATGATGGTTGATGATTTAAGATACAACTTAATGAACTTAAATGACTAAATGAATATAAATGAAAATGAGTGGAAATTCTGCTAAACGAACCTAAATGGACTTAATGTAATAATGAAATGATGTAATGATGATAATGTGAGTACAGGATAATGAATGCAACTAAATGATATTAAATGTACTTAAATGGATATCTAAATGGATGTAATTAATTTATATGTAAGTAAATGATAATAGACTCTATGCATTTAAATGCAACTAATTGTAATTAAATGATAATGTCGTGCATTTATGATAGATGAATGCAAGTTGGTGAGAAATGTGTGGATGTAGAATGCATATGTGAGATGATGTATCAAAGAACTCCATCATGATTGTATCCAAGATTAATTCATTGTTAAATAACCTCTCATATTTTACCTTGTTTAGACTTGCATACAAACCATAAATATGAAAATAAATGATCAAATGGATGGGCGATATGCAACAAAATGCAATATAAACAGATGAGATGGAATGATGATCCATAGTGCTTTATTTTTCATCATTGAGCATGGTAGTATCAATCTTGGACGAGGCAATAGGAACCAAGTTTGGAGAATTGTACCTGTAAGCAAGCAGTATAGATAATGAATATGGACCCTCCATTCTAGTTCATGTTCAAATGGTCGAGGTATACGCTATAGTCAGCAAGCCGTAGTGATCCATGACTGTATTTTGTATAAGATCACATAGCTTAGTGAACTTCCCATGTAGACACCATTAGTGCATGCCCCAAAACTTCATTGGAACAATCTACAAATAGAAAACAAAGAAAAAGATATCAAGAGCCATCCTGGCTACTCTAATCACTTGTGGATATCCTGGAGTAGTGTAGGAACCTGATATAAATAAAATGAAATAAATAACAAATGACAAAGTACTTATCAGCCAACCGAATTTTCTTGTCAAAGAAATTGTACCATGTCTTATTTGAAAAGGAAGGAAGCATCCTTATGAATATGGTTGTGTGTAGATGTTGTTGATTGGTTGGTTGATTGGATAGGTGATCATCGTTGGAGTAGCTCAAAATGTTGTGTTTGTATTGGTTGCGATGTGTATGCATACGTTACACTATTTTTGATTGGTTTTGATGTTTTTGTTATGTTTTTTGGATTTTGTTGAATGTTGTGCATGTTTTTGGTATTTTCCTTTGGTTTTATGAATGTTTTTGGTATTTTCCTTAGGTTTTATGAATGTTTTTTGTGGTTTCCTTAGGTTTTATGAATGTTTTTGGTATTTTCCAAGACATTGTCAAATGAACAACTTAATGAATCATAAGTAATGTAGAATCCACTCCCATCAGTAGCTTGAAGAATAGGTTTCCCCCAATTAGGTGGTGTTTTATGCAAGCATGATGTGAGACACATCGAGGAATAAGTAATAACCCTGATTGCAAATCAATATCAGGCCATGGTATAAATGATGGATGAATGGATGCAATGGATGCAATGATTGTGATTGCAACAAGTCTAAAAAGTCAATGGGAGCATAGCCTTTATGAGTAGCCCTTGTTTTCTAGGTTTTCACCATCGTACTTACCCAAGGTGCCACTAGAGTGGGTGTGCACCATTTGGATGATTGATTTTCTTTACTATTTTCTTTATTTTTTTGTATTTTATTTGGGACTTTTTCTGAGTGTTTTTGATATTTTTTGATACTTGAAGGAGCCTGATGCTTTGCATAGCTTATGTATGAAACCATTTAAGGTGCATGTTGTTCATCGGATCTACCAATGGTTCATCTTTTGGAGTTGCCAACTGATATGCCCCAGACCCAAAGATGGTAGTGATGACATATGGACCCAGCCAATTGGACTCAAACTTGCCTTGGTGTTCTCTGTTTGGTTGGTTGTGAGGATTCTCTCATAGAACAAGATCACCTACCTCAAATGTGTGAGGCTTGACTCGATGATTGTAGCTTTTGCTCATGCACTATTGATATGCTTTGAGGTGGTTGTATGCATCTTGTCTCTTTTCATCAAGCAGATCCAAGTCTTGAAGACGTGATACCCTATATGCTTCAAAACCCATAGAGATTGTATCTCAACCTCAATAGGTAAGATAGCTTCTGCACCATAGACCAGTGTATAGGGAGTTGCATTTGTAGGGGTTTGAATGCTAGTTCAATATGCCCATAGTGCTGGATTTAAACTCATGTGCCAATCACGACCAACATCATTGACTATTTTCTTGACGATTCTCAAAATTTTCTTGTTTGATGCTTCAGCCTGACCATTGCCTTGTGGGTAATATGGGGTGTAGAAGCGGTGTTGGATGTGAAATTTCTCATAGAGCTCATGGACGTCCTAGTTTTTGAATGGGAGTTTGTTATCTATAATGATGGACATGAGTACACCATACCAGCAAATGATGTAATTAAGGATCAATGCGGCGATCTTCTTGCCAGTAACTTGGGCAAGTGGAACAACTTCGATCCACTTTGTGAAATATTCAGTAGCAGTAATGATAAACTTATGGCCATTGGATGAAGATGGATGGATTTTCCCCACAAGGTCAAGGCCCCATTGACAAAAAGGCCATGGTGTTGTGATTGGTTGAAATTCCTGTGCTGGTGCATGTATCAAGTCTCCATGAACTTGGCGTTTCTTGCATTTTCTGATAAAATAGTAGATGGCTAGTAGTATCCTGCTCGCATGATCTTCTTTTCTAATGAAGGGCCACTTGAGTGAGTCACACAAATTCATTCATGTACCTCTTCCAAGGCCTTTGTTATCTCATCTTGTTCTAAACATCGAAGGAGAGTACCATCAAGACTACATTGGTATAGGGTTTCAGCAATGATGGTGTATCGAGCGGTTTGGTAGATGAAGGTTTTACGTTGGTTCTTGGATTGGTTAGGAGGAAGTGTGTGATCATGTAAGTAGGTAAAGAACTCACCATACTATGAGGAATCAGAACTGGTAAGGCGATATTTCATCTCAGATTCAGGGATATCATAAGAGGGAATCCAAAGTTATTCTACCAAGAACTTGTAGCGTGTTGAATTCTGTGGAAGATCTAGGAGAGATGCAATTGTGGCCATTGCATCGGCAGCTCAATTTTGATCTCTAAGTATCTGCTCAAAAGTGATATTTATGAATGATGCCTTGAAACAATCCACCATTTTCTTATATAGCATAATCTTATCATCCTTGCTCAGATATTCATCGATGACTTGTCAAATGACCAATTGAGAGTCACCATATACTTGTAGCTCTTTTAATTTCCATTGTATGGCTAGTTTGAGTCCTATGATCAATAGTTTGAGTCCTGTGATCAAGGCCTCATACTTTGTTATGTTGTTTGTGCATGGAAAACTTAGCTTGTAGGACTTTGAGATGCTATCACCTTGAGGTTTGATAAACAGAATGCCTGCCCCCAAGCCATGTCTAGTTTATGATCCATCAAAATATAACTTCCAGGGTTGTTTAGTTGTAATCATGAAGATCTCTTCATCTGGGATGTTAGAAACAAAAGGATGGTCACCTTTGAGTGGTAGATCAACTAATTGATCTGCAATAACTTGGCCCTTCATAGCCTTACGGTCTACATATTCAATGTCAAATTCACTCAAAATTATCACCCATTTGGCCAAGCGGCTTGTCAATGTTGCCTTGCTGAGTAGATACTTTAGTGGATCTATCTTAGCTGAGTTGTACCTTATGTGTCAACAAGTAGTTCCTTAATTTGGTAGCTACCAAGATTATTGCTAGGCAAGCTCGCTCAATAGTTGTGTAATTAAGTTCATAGCCGACTAGTGTGCGAGAGATGTAGTAAACTGCACACTCTTTTCCTTTTGCATTATGTTGTGCCAATAGTACTCCTAATGTTGTGTTTGTAGCTGAAATATATAGCAAGAGAGGTCTTCCTAGATCTGGAGGGATCAACAATGGTGTGTTCATGAGATATTTCTTAAGCATCTGGAATGCTTTTTGGCATTTGGTATCCCATTGAAAGAAAATATTCTAATGTAATAGATGTGTAAATGGATGACACTTATCAGCTAGTTGTGCAATGAACCACCAAATTTATTGTTGTTGTCCTTGTAGTGTCCTTAATTGATTGATGTTCCTAGGGGGTAGCATCTCCATGATTGCTTTGACTTTTGCAGGATCGACCTCAATACCTTTGTTTGAGACAATGTATCCTAGAAGCTTCCCTCAGGTCACTCCAAAGACACATTTCTTTGGATTGAGTCGAATGTGATATTTCTCTAGTCTGTCAAAGATTTTATCTAATATGGCAAGATGACCTTCCCTTGTTAAGGATTTTTCTAGTAAGTCATCAACATAATCCTCCATTATGGTGTGCATCATATCATGAAATATGGTGGTCATAGCTCTTTGATAGATCACCCTTGCATTCTCTAGACCAAAAGGCATCACATTCCAACAGTATGTTCCTCATGGGCATGTGAAGGCATTTTTATGTTGATCTTCTGGAGCAATCTTTATCTGGTTGTACCCTAAAAAGCAATCCATAAGAGAAAGCATGGCATGTCCTGTTGTTAGGTCCATGATCATATTGATGTTTGGTAGGGGGAATTAATCCTTAGGACATGCCTTGTTTAGATCTCTGAAATTTAAATAGATACAGATGCCCCTTTTAGTTTACCAATAGGTACTATATTTGAGATCCACTCTGCGTAATCAATTGGTCTGATAAAACCAACATCCAGGAGTTTCTTAAGTTCTGCCTTTACAAGTACAACAATCTGAGGGCGCATCTTGCGAAGCTTCTATTTGACAGGTTTGGCTCCTTTTGCTACAATGAGATGATGCATGACAAAATTTGGATCAAGGCCAGGAATGTCTGCATAGGACCATACAAACTTGATCTAATGATTATGGAAGAATTCTACAAATTTTGGTTGTTCCTCTAGAGTTAGAAGAGATCCCAAATGTATGTGGTGAGGAATCACAGGGATCCCCCCATTAAATTCCTTTGTTTCCTCTATGAGGATTGCTAATCTTTCTTGATTTGTGCTGGAGGGGAGGATGTCAAACCTTTGATCCTCAGGTGCCTCAGAGAGGTTTTCACCATCAGATACGCTCTTTATTTTTACTTTTTTGGGATCAACAAGTGCCACTGTGTGGTTTTCACTAGAAGATCCAAGTTTTATTGTGATGTTTTTACAGCTGAAAGGTTTGGCATTTGCCCCAAAGTATGTTGCGCTATTAAGTTCTATAGTGAATCCAGCTTTGTGATCCCCACTTGGTATGTTATCCCATAGTTCTAAAAAGTCAATGATTGCCTCATCATTTTGAAATTGGTCAAGGCATGGTGGATTATGTTGGTTCCATTTGATGAGTTCAGGATGGATAAGGGGCATTACCTCATCGATAAGGTTAAGTTCATGGGATGCGTCAGTGAGGGTTAAGACATTGTGGTGAAGATCATTCATGGTACTCTCCCTATCAGAATTAAGGGTAGGATGTGACGTAGGGTCTATGGAAGGTGCTTCCAGTTCAGGAACCCAAGAAGTTTTAATCTGTGCTTCTCTGTAAATAGGAATTTCTTTGTGAGGTGGTGATGTGTCTTCCTCATCTGAAGTACATAGGTGTACCGAATCAAATTCCCACTCATGTGAGTTAGTTTCTGAGTCACTTTCCAGTATCCAATTACTATACCAAACTGGGATTGTTGGCATTTTTGATGTTTATGTTGTGATTGTCATTGATGGACACACACTTGCATGTATGAGCTAGAGCTCAATGGATATTTGTTCCAATCGGTATGTTGTACTCTAGTCTTTAGACTATTGATGTTTTGCAGAATGTGTTTCCCAGTCTGAAGCGGCATGTCGACCCCAAGCAGTTCGTAGATCTCAGGCGGTGCAAGGGAGTAAAGCGGCATAACACATTCTTACAAGTCTTCATTTTTGTCAAACTGACAATTGGTATTTTGTATGAACCGGTAATACTTTGTGATGAGTTACCAACTGGCATTTTGTGATGATTTATCAATCCACTGATTGTTTGACGGTGCCGACACACTGATGGTGCTTTTTGTGTCGTGTTACTAAGTATGTCTAGATTCATTGAACCTAGGAAATTGAAATGTAATCCTATTGGACCAACACGAAACTAGATTCCTTCATAAGGACATCATGTCTAGGATTCTAGGAAGTTGTTGATTGATAGTTTTTGTTTGTGCTAGGGTTTAAGGTGGTTGATGAGTTGTTGTAAGAGTGATCTTATTTGAGAAGATTGAGTTGTAATTGAGTGAGAGATAGAGAAGACTGAAGTAATGCCAGAATGCATTAGTTGTGAGCTATATTAGATCTAACCAAGCAATCTGTGCTATCTAATAGATCACACACTTGTTAATTACTCACCTCTTTGACAAGTCTGTAGCCCTTAACCGGGTAGGCTCAGAGTAGCCTTTGTAAAATCCTCTAACAAGGTGGTTCACCTCTGTGAATCTAAAATCCTCAAGCAAGGTAGTCCTTGATCGGCCTTATCTCCTAACAGAGATTGAGATTCCTAATAGGATTTGTTCTGGTGAAGAACATTGTAAGACCTTAACCGGTCTGATCTTAACAGGTCTGGTTTCTATTCTGCAGATAGTGACTTGTGAGTTCCATCTTATCGTGGTTTTTCCCATTTGGGTTTCCACGTCAAATATCTTGTGTTATGGTTGTATTGCTCTTGTGGGTGAATGCGTTATTTGCATTTTGGTTTGCATGTGTGATAACCGGTCTATCTGTTAAATTGTTTTACCAGTTTATTCTTAGACTCTTTAAGTGTTTAAGTGTAGTATTTTTCGGTATACTAATTCACCCCCCCTCTTAGTATTCATCAATTGGTATCAGAGCCTACCTTTCTATAAGTTTAACCACTTGGAAAGAGATATCGGGGAATACACCTTGAGGGAACTTACTCAATGGCTCACTCAGTCTGAGCAAGCCTATGATGATCTTATGGTCAAATACTAGGCATATCAAGCAAAAAGGAGAGAACATGTAGAAAAGTTGATGGAGCTATCTAAAAATAGTTTTGCAGATGAAGCAGATATGGAAGCCATGATAGCAAAAGTAAATAAACTGAATGATTCAAACTCTAATCTGAGAAAGGAGTTGGAAGGAATGACTATCCGGTTTAATCAACAGCTTGAGAACTAGAGGAAAGCTGAAGATCTGGTGAAGGACAGAGATCATGAGATCTCCAAGTTGAAACAAGAGATGAGTGCCCTAAATGCTAAACTTCATGCAAGGAAGGTAGAAAAGGAAGACATGCAAGGAGAACTGAACACTGCCATCTCTAAGAATGAAAACCTATTGGAAACAAATGCTGCTATTTCCAAAGAACTCTCTGAGTCAAAGGAAATACTTGCTAAGTTCAGCAAAAGTATTGTCAAGCTAGAGAAAAATCTTGAGTCAGGTAGACCGATAAAGAATACCAATGGACTGGTTTCTTTGGACATGAAGAAGGAAAATCCTCAGGAACAAATGCTGAAGCATCAAAGAAGCAACTGACACTCAAAGGAAAAGGTAAGCAAAAATTCAAACCTGTTTGCTTTAACTGTCTTAAAGAAGGACACACTGCCAATGTATGTAGGAGCAAAGCCTACAATAATTTTCCTTACTTTATTAACAATGTACCTAGATCCAATAAGTTCAATGGTCATTGTTATGCATGCAACAAGTTTGGGCATAGAGCATTTGAATGCAGGTTTGTGATGAATAAAACTAGAAGATATCCTGAAAGGACCCAAGGAATTGGTCCTGAACCTTTTGTGAACCGAAACAACAACTGGTTTAATGTCTTCAATCATCAGCCAAGAAGCGGTGGCCATCAAATGGCAACCGGATGGAGAGAAAACTGTATGATCTATCATGATCAGGGTCACACTGGTGCAACATGCAGAAGGAGGAATGGAAACATGAACAATGGACCTTGGAGAGCACCTGGATTGGTTTGCTATCACTGCAACAAACTGGGTCACATTGCAAGATTCTGCAGAAGCAGAAGGAGTATATCTGATGATATACCAGTCACTCAGGAAGGAGGAATTGATGTTGAAACAGTTCAAGTAGACATGAACAAAATCCGGAAGTGGAAACCAGTAATGTTGGAAGAGGAACCAGTATCTGCACCTAGTGCAGAAATATTAGAACCGGCAAACTAAGCCTCAAAAGGCTTAGGGGGAGCAAATGGCGAAATATTTTTGAACCCCCGATTTATATCGGCAAAAGACCTTAGCTGGTATATGATACCTGTCGCTAGGTAGAAGACCAGAAATGGTAAAAGGAAAATTAGGGTTTATGCCCTAATGGAGGAGCATTAATGACGGTAGGTGAGGACTATATTTAAGAGCATTTTTGAAATCATTTCTCACTATCAGTTTTCAAGTGAAGAAAAGTTTTTCAAAGAGCAGAGTGACGAAAAGGCGATTTGAGCTGAGATTTCAAGAAATTGACAATTCATGAAGTAGATTCAAATTCAAATTGCAAACGGTCAAGTGGAGAACACAAAGCGGTGATTTAACAACCGACGGAGTGTGGAGTGAAGGAGAATCAGAAAGCCCTAAATTCGTGTTTTAAAGGTATTTTTTGAGTTCTTAAAATATTCTACAATGGCTTCTGCATCTCATACCAGCTCTAGTGCATCCATTGAGTATGAAAGTTTCATTCAAAGGAAGTCAAAATATAATGCCCTATCACAAGTACCGGCTGGAGTGATAGTAGAAGAGGGAATCTCATATTATATTGATTATAAACTCGAAGACCTAGGGTCTCTAGCTATCCATACCCAACTAGGTCTGTTTTGTGGACAAGATAAGATGATAAAACTAGAATATAGTATTCTGGAGAAGAAGAAACTCCACAATGTTGTTTACTTCCTGGAGGACTTTACAGAAGATCACATAAGGATTATTCTAAGAAAGGTCCATGGTGACAAAATGTACTTGGAAAGGACGCATGATATCACACCACAAGCAATTCATGCAGTCACCAGTTTCTGCAACACAGGGGAAGTACCAGCCCTAAGGACAGTCAGCAAAACAGAGATGTCCAAGCTCACCAGTTCAGTGAGTGACTCACAGGGCATGACTGTAAATTCAATCAAGGATGATCTGGTTAAGTATGCCTACATGGTGATAGGCTACCAGACGTTCTCAGCCAGCAGAATCAACTTTGTATCTACTGCAGTGCTAAATGTCGCTTACCGGATGATAAAGGAGGATGCATCATTTGATTTGTGCACCAGTATGCAGAAGCAACTCCTGTTGAATCTAAAGGTGATCAAACAGGACAATGCACTTAGGTTCAAGTTTGGACAACTACTGGTAGGGTTGTTCTTCTATTTCCAAGGCTACTTCCTAGGAGTAGGAGATGTTCAGTGGTCTGGTGACCGACCGGTAACCAAGAAGATCAAGGAAAGCATCCAAGCACTTGGAACCGGTTACCCTGATATTCTGAACACATATTTCGATGAGTTCAAAAGGAAGATGAGCCAAAGGATGAGGATCTCAGGTGACATTGTCAAGAAGTACGAAGATGACATCTGTTTCACCATCCAAGTGGACAAATGCATAATGGAGGTTGTTGAGCCTAGAATGGAAGTGGAGCCAATGGGCTATGAGGTGATGTATGACATGCTAGAAGGGTATTCTTCTACCCTTATTGCCTCACCACTTGATCCTAAGGCGAAGAGAACTGGCACCTACCTAGAGAGGATAGCACCAGCTGAGGAACCACTAGCAATGAAAGAAAAGGAACAGGCTAAGAAGAAGGCAAAGGTAGTGTCTGCAGCATCTGCACAGGTTACTACTGCAACTCCTAAAGTGACCAAGCAGCCACCAGCTAAGAAGAAACTGGAAGCTGCACCAACCAATGTGTTCTAGAGAAAGAGAAAGACAAGAAGCAACTCTCCAGACTCAGAAGAAACTGTGTCTGAGGAGTAGCCTAAAAAGGCAAAATAGACAAGAAAGAAGACACAGAGTGAACCGGAACCTTCAGTACTAGTAAATATTGATATCTCCTCCTATAAACCTTTGACACATTGTCAAAGAACAGTAAGAATATTAGGAGAAAATTATTACATGATTTAATAGACTACTATGATGATTTTAGTAGTGAGGAGAAAGAAAAAGTGCTACAAGAAATTATTATTTATTTGTGTACAAATGACTGGTCGCCCTCAGAGATCAAGTCTCAAACACCAGATTCTTTATATATGTCACTAGATAATAGATGGCGCATTGCCATAGAAAAGGAACAAGAAATTAGGGAGAAAGTTTTTTCTCAATACTTTCCCGACCTGTCAAACTCTTAATTATTTGATATTATTGACCAAAATAAAGGACTCTTCTTCATTAGAAGAAGAAGACTCTAGCTATTAGAAGGAAGAGTTGATGATGTTGAAAAGGATACTCATCAGCATGTGGTAGCCGCTATCTAGTATCACAAAGCGTGCATGGCCAACCTGCAAGCCCAGAAAGAACCAGAAATATCCAAACTGGATGAAACATTTGATGGTGAAGGAAATCTGGTTGTTGAACCAGTTGACACTATTGATGTCGATGCCCTGGATGAAGAAGATGTTAGTTAGGACATACCTTCTAAGGGAACAAGACAGGTGCAACAGGCTAAACAAGGCAATGAGCAAGCTGAGGACAGACAGAGAAGAAGAAGAGGGATGAAGATGAGAAAAAGCAGAAAGAAGAAGAGAAGAGAAAAGAGGAAGAGGAGAAAAGAAAAGGTGAAGAGAAAAAGAAGCAAGAAGATGAGAAGAAAAAGAAAGAAGAAGAGGATAAGGAAGAAAAGAAGAAGGAAGAGGAAAAGAAGAAGAAGGAAGAGGAAGATAAAGAAAAGGAAAAGCGGAAGGAAAAAGAAAAGCAGAAGAAGGAAGAGGAAAAGAAGAAGGAAGAGGAAGAGAAAGAAGAGGAGAAGAGGAAGGAAGATGAGAGGAAAAAGAAAGAAGAGGAAGACAAGGAACAAGAAAAGAAGAAGGAAGCAGAGAAAAAGAAGAAGGAAGAAGAAGACAAGGCAGCAGAAGCGGTGAAGAGCACACAGATGGAGACTCCGAAGGCAACCGAGAGTCATGCCAAACCGGCTGATATCACTAGACCTATCGATCTCCAATCTGCAAGTGAATCGGAGCTAATGGAGAGCATCAAGGTTTCTCAAGAGCGCCTTGAAAACATATAGAGGAAGAAGGAGCAAGATATAATTCAAGCAGCTATAGACACCCTTACCATTTTGATCCCTAGTACCAATCTTCCCACCACTGAATCATCACTAGCAAAGCTTAAGCTACTATGTACTGTAGTGGATGATCAAGTGTAGAGCCTGGAAGAAGCAGCTGAGGCAAAGGTCCAGAAAGAGCATCAAAAGGCTCTTAACATTGCTCTGGTAAAGAAGTTGAATGAACTCCAGTCTGAACTGTTGAAAGACCAAAAGGATATAAGGAACCCTTTGGATGAGGGAAATCTACTACTAAGCAAAATCTGTCAACCCCATCTATTCTACGATGATGTGCTAGCTCAGAAGCAAAAGCTTCAAACAGACTTACAGTCTTACTTGAGCACATTTAAGCCACCTTATGATTCCTTTGCAACTTATGGGCAAACCGTTCACCGGTTTCACATCCAGTCAGCCAAAATGGAGCAAGAGATCAACACACAGTCTAGAGATTTGCAGGAGCTCTAACTGGTTCTACTCCCACGATTGCAAATTCTTCAAAAGTGTTATCTGAACCTGGATGCCTTGACAGTTACACAGGAGATGAGCACAATTGATGCCATGGAAGAACAGGTCTCCTAGATGCAAACAGAGAAAGAAGTGGCCACCTCCCTACTTGAGTCCTAGTCTCTATCAATGAAACAATTTTTGCAGGACTATAAATCAGTTTTTGACAAGTATATTCCTTGTTGTCATAAACTTTTATTATTTTAATATCAAATGGAAATAGGGTTGTTCAGCGATACTTTGTCATTGTTGGCAAAGGGGGAGAAGTACTCTATCTATTTTGGAGAAGTATAAGGGAGAAGTATCTGGCTTTAAAATTTTGCTATATGCTTTGATATATGCTATATCCTCTATTTTCTCAATGTTTATGATCTGTATACAAAATTGCTATACATTGCATTGATCAAGGGATAGTGTATATGCTTTAGGGGAGCAATTTTGTTAATGGCATGTTTTTGTTGTAAAACACTTAGATGTCAAAATGTTATTTTCCTAAGTGTTGCCATCAATGCCAAAGGGGGAGATTGTTGGCATTTTTTATGTTTATGTTGTGATTGTCATTGATGGACACACACTTGCATGTATGAGCTAGAGATCAACCGGTATCTGTTCCAACCAGTATGTTGTACTCTAGTCTTTAGACTATTGATGTTTTACAGAATGTGTTTCCCGGTCTGAAGCGACATGTTGACCCCAAGCGGTTCATAGATCTCAAGCGGTACGAGGGAGAAAAGTGGCATAACACATTCTTACAAGTCTTCATTTTTGTCAAACCGGCAACTAGTATTTTGTATGAACCGGTAATACTCTGTGATGAGTTACCAACCAGCATTTTGTGATGAGTTATCAATCCATCAATTGTTTGACAATGCTTTTTGTGTCGTATTACTGAGTATGTCTAGATTCATTGAACCTAGGAAATTGAAATGTAGTCCTATTGGACCGACATGAAACCAGATTCCTTCATAAGGACATCATGTCTAGGGTTCTAGGAAGTTGCTGATTGATAGTTTTTGTTTGTGCTAGGGTTTAAGGTGGTTGATGAGTTGTTGTAAGAGTGATCTTATCTTAGAAGATTGAGTTGTAATTGAGTGAGAGATAGAGAAGATTGAAGTAATGCTGGAATGCATTAGTTGTGAGCTATACTGGATCTAACCAAGCAATCTGTGCTATCTAATAGATCACACACTTGTTGATTACTCACCTCTTTGACAAGTTTGTAGCCCTTAACCGGGTAGGCTCAGAGTAGCCTTTGTAAAATCCTCTAACAAGGTGGTTCACCTCTGTGAATCTAAAATCCTCTAGCAAGGTAGTCCTTGATCGAACTTATCTCCTAATAGAGATTGAGATTCCTAACAAGATCTGTTCTGGTGAAGAACATGGTAAGACCTTAACCGGTCTGACCTTAACCGGTCTGGTTTCTATTCTGCACATAGTGACTTGTGAGTTTCATCTCACCATGGTTTTTTGTGTTTGGGTTTCCACGTCAAATATCTTGTGTTATGGTTGTATTGCTCTTGTGGGTGAATGCGTTATTTGCATTTTGGTTTGCATGTGTGATAATCGGTCTGTCTGCTAAATTGTTTTACTGGTTTATCCTTAGATTGTTTAAGTGTTTAAGTGCAGTATTTTTTGGTATACTAATTCACCCCCCCCCCCCCCCCCCCCCGCCTCTTAGTAATCATCAATATCCTTTGAGTTGTACATGACAGTTGTAATTGGTTGATGTACTGATAGTGCTGGGATTGCTGGTACTGCGGGTGCTACTGATGTTTTTGATGGGATTATTAGTTTTATCGATGTTGTTGGGGTACTGATGTTGCCAACGGTGTTTTTTTGTAGTTGTTGTTACTGATGGAGTTGTTGGTTTGATTGGTGCTGCAGGTTTTATTATTGGTGCGGTGGGTATTGTGGGTACTTGTAGTGGTATGGTGGGTCTTACAGGTATTTTTATTGGTGCGACTAGTGCAATCAGCATTTTTGATGTGTCCGATGGAATTATCCGACGTGTTGGTGCAATTGGTGTTGTTCTTGGTTTTGCCAATATGATCAAGGGTGGCTTCTTTATAGTAATAGGCTAATTTAGAGGGGTGTGTGGCTTTCCCTTGAATTGGAGTTTAGGAAGAGATTCCTTTTGAAAACCAACTCTAGTTTTGTCCCTGGGTTTCAATTCTGGTTGTAGGGGCTCATGTCGTCCTTGTTTACAAGGTCCCAAAGCACTTGTCGTATTTGTTTGTGGGTAGCTTATCCTGTAGGCTTTTGTTGATGACAGGGTCTTTGTAGATCCATCCTATGATGTCCTCATCCATGGTTTCCTCCTCTTGACTTTTTCCATGTGTAAACTATGCCAATGTGCAAGTGCTTTTAGCCAGCAATGGTTGAAGAAAACCCTGAGGTTTACCATGAGTTCTAGGGGAAGTGGGTAATTGCCCAACACAAAGAGTTGGCTAAGGTTATATTCCCCGGGACCTTCCTCTGCTATTTTCATTTTCATCTTCTCTTGCTTTGGTGTAGAAATTATTGAACTAGTAAGAGAAGTGGGATTTACATAAGATGAGGAAGAAATGGCTTCCCTATTTTTGATTAAGGAAAAACAGGTTTTAAGGGACCTGAAACCCACTTACATATCATAAAGAAAAACATTAGAGAAGCAAGAAAGCACAGAACGAAGAAAGAAAGGTAGCAAAAGATCAACACAAAAGACAACAGCTAGAGAAAATTACAACAAAAGACTAGCGAGATACTGGCACACCTAAAACAAAACTAAAACATCTAGGTGAAAATATTTATGGTCTCCTCAGAATCCTTCACAAGCATCATCATTGCATTTTATTCCTCTTTAAGGTCTTTGCTTTCTTGCACCTATTGATTACCTTTAGTCTTAAACTCCAACTCTTTAGCATTTTGCCTAGTTCTACATCTAGAAGAATACTGGACAAAACTAGAACCCGACTCATCATCAACAATCGTAGTATCTTTGTTCTGCTTATCCTTCTCTAGGTAGGCAACCAATGCATTCATATTTTGGGAAGTCACCTTTATCACAACCAAGCTATGCTCCATGATTTTTCTTAGAGCACTCTCCATTTTTTGAACCCTGTTGTTTATCAGTTCATAATTGGACTCACCTTTTTCTTTGAGAGTCCTCACCACATCCTCTAAGTCCTTCACATCTCCCTTTATGATCTTACCCTCTGACCAGTCAGGAATTTATTTTTCATCCTTTGCTTCACTATTATCCTCATAATTTTCCTCTTTTCCTTTATCATTAATATCCTTAACTACATTATCAATTTTGAGCTCCAGCTCTCTCTATTTTTCCTGAATGTTGGTAATATTATTAACCACCCACTTTTGGAAATTAAACATTTCTAGAGAGCTATTTCTAACAGCATTCAAAATAGTATCTGCATCCTCCATGTCTCGGGTAGAATCCTCAGGCCTAGGATTTCCCTCCATATTATTTTGAACCTCATCCCTATTGTTCATATCATAGGGATTCTCCTTATCCTCTGAGTCATGAAAATCCTCTTTACCCTACTCATTATCCTTGTCTCCTTTCTCACCCTCCACCTCCTTCTCCTTCTCATGCCTCACCTCCTTCTCCACCTCCTTCGCCTGCTCCTGCTCAGGATCAACCGTCTCTTCAGCGTCTTCTTCAACTTTCTTATGAACCCTCAATTTATTTTTAGGGGAGGATTGGTAGAATCCTCATCAGACTCAGAACTGTCATCATCCTCAAAGATATGGGCACTCTCCACAAGGGGATCATCCTTATTGACCTTAACTTCCCTATTGTTAGGTATAGTAATCTCTAGTTGATGGTTAATGTGATTGCAATATGCAAAGGGATTTGCATCACCGGGAATGGTAATCTCTACCCCATTATGCAGGAATTTAATGCATTGATGGTATGTAGAGGGGACTGCTTGCATGGCATGTATCCATGATCTCCCTAATAAAAGATTATATGGCAGAGGAAGGTCTAGAACTTGGAAAAATATGTGCTTTACCACGGGCCCTACCCTGACAGATAACACAACAAATCCTCTAGAAGAGTGTTCTACATCATCATATGCCTTAATGGTGATTATTTTACTAGCATCCACTTATACGATGACATACCCTAAAGTTGTAACCAACTTCAATGTGCATATATTGATATTGACTCCATTGTCAATCAAGACTCGCTTGATCTGATGTTGATTCATAAATCCTTCAATATGGAGTGAGGTGTTGTGAGGTTCTTGGAAGCATGCATTGTCACTTTCAAAAAAAGTGAGACATGGTGATGACCTCAAATTACCGACCATAGCTTGAAATTGATTTGTGTCAAGATTGGCAGGGATTGACGCTTCTTGGAGAGCTTGGTCCAAGATATTTTTGTGGGATGGAGATAAGTGTAAGATCTCTAGAATGGAGATGAGTGCGGGTGTTTTATCTAACTACTCCACAAGATTATACTGCTTGGGGATGGATGATGATCCTTGTGGAGCTTCTTTTATGGTGAGCTTGCTGCAATGTGTAACAAGATTGTATTCAGGATGTGGATTTTTGATTGTGCTGGTTGCAATTTGTTCATTGGCATCATATAGGTGATTCACAGTATAATTGTACGCAGCTTGCATATAATTGGTTGTATTGTCTGTGTTTTGCCTTGACATGGAAGGACCTCTTTGATCTTATGATGGGAGTGGATTTTTAAACATTATATGATCATCATTGGTCTTCTTAGGATCATGTCCTTCAATTTCAATCTCGTCTCTATCGATAATATCTTTAATAAGATCTTTCAACCTATGGCAATTACTTGTCTTATGGCCTCTTCCCTAATGAAAGTCACAATGTTCATGATCTCACCACCATGCAGGCTTAACTTGAGGCTCATAGTTTGGTGTTTTCAAAAAGGTCACCAAATTGGAGGATACCAACTGACGCAAAATGGTTTCAATGGGTTCCCCTAAGGGTGTGTATGTGCATTTTGGTTTGAAATTTTGTTGTTTTGGTTTGGATTCCTCTTGGTGGATGTTACGACCTTGATTTGGTGGGTTAGTGATGATGATGTTGTTGTTAGGAGGGGGATTTTGTCCTGCAAATCGGACTATAGGTTATGCAATCTTGATTGTCCTTGCATCAACTACCCCATCATTCACAACATTCTTGTTCTTGTTCCAAAAGTTGGGTTTATCACTATTATATCGCGGGCGAGGACCATCTTTTGGTTCACTATAAATCTTGATGAGTCTCTTCTTGATAAGGGCCCTTTCACATTTTAGTCCTTGTGTGATCATTTCTTCAAATGATTCAGTACCCTTCATGTCTAAATGAAATTCTATTTCATTAGTTAAGTTTGAAATGAAAATATCAACTAGTTCTCATTTAGGTAAATGAAGGGAACACCTACTAGATAATTGCCTCCACCTTTGTAAGAAAACTGAGAACAACTCTCCAAGTTTTTGTTTGGTGTTGCAGAGATCAGCCATGGTGACATCACACTCTATGTTATGTGATTAATGAGTGATGAACTTTTGTACTAGTTCTTCGAATGTTTGAATGCCACCGAGCAGACATGACAACCATTGTGTAGTGGTGCCTCCCAAACTTTGGGGAAAGAGGTACATGAGATAGGTGTCCTCATAAGCCACCTCTAAATAGGCTGAGTGAAATTCTCATACATGATCTTTGGGATCTCCTTTCCCGTGATACTTATCAAACTTGGGTGTTTCAAACCCTTGTGGGAATGGTGGCATGAGCATGTGCCTATCAAAAGGATAAGGGCAAATATCATTGAGTGAAAACCGAGTAGTCTTCACACCATTGTTTAATTGTTGAGCTAGGTTGTTGATTTGTTGTCTTAATATATCGATTTCTGAAGGAGGTGGAGGTTGAGGGAGATTCCCTTGATAATTAGGATCATATTGGAAGTGATCTCTACCTCTCCCACCATTGTGATGACTTTGTTCAGATTTTTGTCTGATTTGAGTTATATCAAAGTCAGAAAGGAGTTTGGCACCCTCCTGAGCAAGTCTTAGAAAATGTGCATCTGCATTGTTCCTAAGGATTTCATAGAAAAGCCTGTTAAATTTTGGATTATGTTGGGCTTTTTCTAATTCACCAGGAGTTGGATTAGTAGGATCTTCTGTATTAGTTCCTCCTCCAACAACCTTTTGAAAATTGTTGAGGGTGTCATCTTCCTCTTCAATTTCTGGTTGCTTGATTCTCATTGATCTTGTGTAAGCCATTCTGCTAATGTTTGTGAAAATGATTTATGAGATGATGATGATGTTTTTGATGGAAGATAAGGTTTGTGAAATGTTTGTGTGATGATAAAAATCTCTAACACTGGAGGTTGGATATCAACAAAATTCTTTGGTGAATTGCTCATGTGATTTAAATACTGGAGATGTGATAAGGTATAGAAAGGTTTGAGATGTGTTACAAACCAAGCTACCTAGCAATGAGAGGATGCACTCATATACTAGTTTTAACCTACGTATAAATGACACTTAGGATGATTGATCCTACATGAGAGACACTCTAAAAACATGATTTTGTTTTTATTTGAGGAATATCAAAAAGAGAACTAAGGACAAAACCTTTTTGTGTTTTGAGATTTTTAGGTGGCTGGTGATGTGTTGAATGTGAAAGTGGAAATGGGTAGAATGTGTATCTCAATAGAAACTTTCTATGATGAATGGATATCTCAATAGAAACTTTCTATGATGAATGGAGTATCTACTTCTTCCTCTCTTTCAGTGTTTGGTGGTTCCCCTCATGCTTCGCTATAAGTAATGCAGATGCGAGGAAAGAAAGAAGGGTTGATCTTTCCCCCTTTGTTTTTATGATAACTTAAGGCTCTATGTTGAGTAAAAGCTCTATTTTTCAAAGGCTCTTTGTCGAATTCATTGGTTTTGCCTTGAAGATACAAGTGCATATGAAACAAGAAGTCTTTATGTGAGAGAAAAACTTGTCTATTGATATAGAAAAACTTCCTTCTTTTGATAAGAGCTTTTGAACTCAAAGGTCTCTTTTTCAATGTAATCTTTTGATGAAGACTCCCTTTTCTCAAAATGTGAGTGATGATCATACAAATTGATACTTTGTTTCACTTTTGTTTGATGTTTGGTCAAAATGTAGATGTAAAAATTATTGGATGAAGTACTTGGTTTGATTTGTTTGGAATTTATTTGACAAGAAAACAAAGCAAACACACAAGCACAATAATGTTGCCTCAAAAGGCACAAATAAGTATGGTTCTAAATCAACCCAATCTTTGAACTTTTTGACCCCTTTTTTACAAAGTGTATTTTAGATGTTTGCAAAGCCTAAAGTCAACTCAAATTTGTATTGGTCTGACACAAAACAAAGACACTTCAAATACACTTTATCCTTAAGGTCAATGGCCAATTGCGATAATTTCAGCCCACATCTTGATATTTCTTTGACTTTGGTACTATAAACCTTATGAATCTCACCATGGTAGGTAAGGATGTGATATACTAAGTCTTGTGCGATTATAACAGATAGATGATCCCTATGATGGGGGAATCACCACTTTTATCAAGCCACAAGTAGCCTTTCAAAAAATCCATGTTTCTACTCAGGGAAATATGTATGGTGAGTATCTTGGCAGAAAAACCATCTATGCTCTTGCACTGAATTTATCACAAATATCCTCAATCAATAGAATGGGAGGGTTTCTACACAAGAAGATGTCTAGTAATATTTGATGTTTTTGGACATAAGTTAATTCTGCAGTTACTCACTCAAGAGCCTTGTAACTTATGGTGGGGCCCTTATGTCCTTTCAGCAAGTTACACTATAGGAACAGCTATACCCAAGGCTACAGCTTTCGCTCTCACTTGATTTCTATAGCAGCTCAAAGGATTTACTGTGCGTTCCCAAGAGTGATAGTGTGTGTTAGAAGTAGGACCACTCGATAAACTTTGCACAAGCGTGCCAATCACTGAAAACACTTGTTTGTTTTACCCAATTTATAGCAATGTTATGTAAAAGCTACTTGGAGATGTTTCTCCAACAATCACGTTGTTCACTTTTAATCCTTCAAGGCAAATTGTTGTGTATCTAAGAACTTGAAATCATGGTCAACAAAATTGAAGCACATTTTTGCTTGAAGTAAATCGAGTTGACAACAAAACTTTGACAAATTGGGGGTTCTTTTTAACTTTGTAAAAGGAAAATTGATTGTGATTTTTAACCTTGATGCAAGAAATAAAAGTTTGCTTTGTCTTGTTTTTTAACCCCAAAATAAAATGATTCCTAACTTGCAAGAAAAACAAAATTTGTTGGGTTTGAGTTTGTGGTTCTTTTTAGCTTGACAAGTGACGTTCTTTTTACAAGCCCAAACTAAAGATGTGATTCATTTTATGACCCAAAATAAAAATGTGAAGTTTAATTTTTAAGCTAAAAGAGAAAGTGAATTCATTTTAGTCCAACTTTGGAAACAAGATTAAAGAAAAGAATTAAATGCTTTCTAATCTAACTCTTCAAATCCTGCATACACAAACAAACAGTTAGTGGAAGTTTTTGGTGGGCTTCTACAAGCCTAAATATTTTTTATTTTTCAGTTAAATTTTTATTTATTTTACAACTCTCTGTTACAATAGTGCTACTCTGTGTAAAAATAGAAGTGCTAAAGTACTGACATATGCACTAAAATAATGACAAATGCGCTACTCTATGGACAAAGGCACTAAAAAGACTCTATTGAACAAAATAAAATTTTGTCAGATAGAGAACGCAAATGTGCTAAAATAAGTTCAATAGCGCTATATTAATGACAATAGCGCTAAAAGATTAAAAAAAATAGCGCTATTTCCAAGACAATAGCACTATTCTGGTGAACAAAAGTGCTAAATCACCAACTTTCGAAGGCGCTAGAGCATATTCAAAAGTGCTAAAGCGCAACCTGTGTGTCACTTTAAACAAAAAGTTAGTCGTTTTAGCAAATTGGATCAGAAGGTTGCGTGTTCGATTCATGTCGGGTTCACCAAATGATGCTCTGCAAAAAGGATGTTAGGAAGACACACAACAACAACAACAAGAAACAATATCAAACGTGAGTGTTAGTGTCAGAAATCATCAAGAAATGACTAGCATATCGAGAGAGATATTAAACATGAAATAGAAAGCTTAACTAAATAGAAGAATGCAATGAAGCATCCCCAAATGCCCTCCAACATACTTGTAGCTTCTCCTCCCTTGTTCCTCTCCTCTCCAAGTTCCAAATGAGTGTAACTCTCAGCAATTTTTTGCACTATGGATGTCTTATGGAAATTCAAGATTGAGAAATGATTTAACTATGCAATGCAAGTGTAAACAAAAGCTAGAAATGAGAGATTTATCTAATTAGCTAATGTTAATTTTAAGAAAAATAACATTAATAGATTATATTCCTAAATGCTCTCTCAAATTCACTATAACTTAGATGCATACAATATTTCTAGATCTAGATTGTGAAGGAATGAGCTCCATTTATAGGAAAAATGGAGCAATGGATGGATGAGATTGAGTAATCTAAGCAAGGGTCGGGATTGATGGGTTTGTGATCCATGTGAGGGATTTCAACCCAACCCTAGGATGAAAAGTGTCAACATGAGATAGCTTGAGAGGAGATGGAAGAGGCATTAAATGCCTAAGATGACATGAGGGTTACCTTAGGAGGTAAGGTTTAGGTTGAGTTAGAGTCATCCATTGGATAAAGCTTTTATCCAAGGGGCAAACTTGTGCAAAGGTTAAAGGGATAAACA
This sequence comes from Cryptomeria japonica, assembly GCF_030272615.1. Lineage (NCBI taxonomy): Eukaryota > Viridiplantae > Streptophyta > Pinopsida > Cupressales > Cupressaceae > Cryptomeria > Cryptomeria japonica. The sequence goes on from NC_081413.1 coordinate 679,659,355, forward strand.
AGGGTAAAGATGAAGGTTGAGTTAGATAAAAATTCTCCATCCATGTAAGAAGTTGAGTTAACCATTAATGGTTATGTAAGAGTCATGAGTGGTTTGTGTAAGAACCATTGGTGGTTTAGAAGACTTTAGGGGTTAACTTGTTGGAGACACAAAGCCTTTAATGCTTTTCAAAGACTTTGAGGCTTTGAGAAGTGACCACAAGTTGCTTAGGAATGTGACAATAATTAGGGGATGGGATTAGGTTAATTTAGGAATGGTTTAGAAGATTCTAGAATGGGTTAGAAGGGAAGTGGGTGAGGGAAAATAGAATTTAAATTAAAATAAATTACTTTATTTCACCTAAATGGGCGCAACTTGCATTTGTAGGAAAGTAAAAGTGGGGGGGTTTGTTTAATGATTTAAATAAATAGTAAATATTCATTTAATTAAGTGGATAGATTTATGTGACTACAAAAAGTATTATGCTTTGAATGGAATCGCTCTAAGAATATAGTCAACATCCTATGATTAACATGGATATCCAGCATTTGTAAAAGGTATCCAAATATGCATGCCTCAATATGAGCCCTATCTATGTCTGATAAACCACAAACTAATCCCATCGTAGGCAGATAAACACAATGAAACAAGATATCTGGGAGCCGAATCTGCAAAATCAAACATGAACACTATCAACATGTGATCCAAATTACAATAAAAAGATTCTAAACATGCTTGCGAATCCAAAAATACAAAATGCAAAATGAAAATTTGATATTTTGACCCTTAAAAGTGCTTGTTGTTTTTCATACAATTTTTCACAGAAGGGCAAAATTTCGTACGAGTCAGGATTACACATAGCACGATAAACTAGCACCATACGAAAAAACATTAGACATCGCACAACAAAATGGGCACTCAAGAACAAGTTCGTATGAGACATGGGCCCACTTCATATGACAAACCCTACATAGCCATACAATAAACCACAAAAGAGATAATTTATCGTACGATAAATGGACTTAAACCGCATGATAAACCATGAGCCACGACTTAAAATGACTCAAAAATGCAAGAAAATTAATCAAAAATTAAAATTTGAGAAATCAAACAAGCTTGAGATCGATTACTTACCATTGGATCATAGTTATGCGGTCGTTTGTGATGTCTCTGGCGCTTAAAATGGTGCTCCAGGATCGAAATGGTCATTTTTCTTCGTAGAGAGCTTTTAAAATTTCAAACTTGGAGAGGTGAAAATGACACATGGACCCCTTATATAGCCAAAACCCTAATTTTTTAACTTGCATCGATGGACGTCAAACTTGCACCCTAAGCTAAATCGAGAGTCCTAATTCCATTTTTTGGATCGAAATTGAAATATGAGATCATCTTCCTAATCAATTTCGCACAAGTGCGACCACTTAGCGCTTTCATCAACTGCTCATTCTTTCCTTCAATTTGCACTCAATTTCTCCTCATTAAACATTATATTAAATCTCAATTTAATTCTCAAAACAACTCTGATTTTAATCATCAATATTAATCTTTGTGCTCAAATAACTTATCATCGCTAAAATATCACCTTAAATCACTGTGCAACCCTCATTATCTTTCGATTTCACTCCCGAGGGGGCATACTCATGACATCATCATTAGCGATTATCATCCTCCAAGTCAAGAATTTCTTTCAAAATCTTCGTTGCAATTCAAGCAACTAATCTTTACCAAACATCAAACAATACCTCATCGCTAGGGGCATCTCAACTTCATAGCTTCATATCAAATTGAGATTTCTCGATCATCTAAATCAAATCAATCTCTAGGGGCATATTAGTTTCCTCACATCAAATCAAGCTGATATTGTCTTCATTGTAACCAGTCTCTTAATGTTAATTAGTTTGATTGCTTTTCATTAAGCTGATTATTCATTTAAACTCAATCAAGGGTTTAAAGAGTATCTTTGATCACACGCTCAATCTAAGCAAGTGTTCAGTTTCATCGCATCAAATCAATCTAGACAGTTTATCTTTGCTCATCGTATCTTTATCAATAACTTCAAGATCAGATTTATCTTCGCTCACTGTGTCTAGTTCAATCAAGTCCTAGATTAGTAAGATCCACTTCTTGATCCATCAAGTTCAAGTTCAGTATCTTTTCTCTTCATTGGTCCTAGTTCAATCAAGTTAGAGATCAGTATCGCTTTCAATCAGTTTGTTTCATTTCATCATTTCAAAACAAACTGAATACTCGCTCTTCATCTGATTCATGATTAATCTGTAAGGAAGTTAAGTAGCGGAAACAACTTCCTACACTAACCTTGAGAGGAGGGTAATGCAAAACTTTTTCAGATCATTACAACAGTTACAGAAAATAGAAATAGATATAATAGCAATCATACCACAACACAATGATTTACGTGGGGAAAACCCTTTCGGGAGAAAAACCCCACCCTCCAAAAGCAGCTCAATATTTTATTCAGCAATCAAAAACAGATTACAAAATACTTGCAGAGCAAGCTCTTCGCAGGAGTAGCACTAATCAGAGATTCAGAGGCAACTCAATAGCCATGAGACTCTTACACACAACCTCTATCTCACACACCTCATAAATAGGAGATACAATACCAAAAACCATCAAACGGTATTACAAAACCATGGGCTAAAACCACCCAATAAGGTGTAGCCGACCTTATCTCCCTTCTATGACATGTTAAAGCACACATCAACACGTGTCGCTCCCTTTTACAGCTCATTTATGTATTCGATACAAATTATTTTTCCTATTTCAGGAGTACAAACTTCCGGAGGCCATAACTTGAGAACCGGGTGTCCGATTGACGAACCGTTTGAAGCGCCGGAAAGCTCGCGAAGTGCTCTATCACCTCGTAACCCGCTTCGCCGGTTACGGCCACTTTTCAGGGCGTTTCGGAGCCTCTAAAGTCCCCAAAATTAAGTTTAAACATTTTATTGCACCCCTCCAAGACGAAAACTTTAATATCTTCAAAACTAGCTGTGACCTTGCGACGAAACTTTACCGGAATGCTTATCTAGCCAACCAGAACCTTCAGGGAGAGTTTCGCACTATTTCGTGCTCAAATGAAAACTTACTATAAATAGTAACCTCATATAAATGCAAGGTTGAGACACCATTTTTCCCAACAAATCTCCCACTTGTCGAACACCTTGCATGAGCGAAAGGGAATGTCAACACAATGAATCAATTGCTAGGGGCCATAAGGCCCATAGACTCTGAACACCATCTGAACTTCTCTGTGCTCACAGCCTTAGTTAAAGCATCTGCAACATTCATCAAAGTGTCCACCTTAACCAGCTTCACCCTACCATCTTCGACCATATCTCTAACAAAATGATACTGAATATCAATATGTTTGGTCCGGGCATGAAATGTCGGGTTCTTAGCTAGGCTAATTGCACTCTGACTGTCACAGTAAACTGTCACTGTACCTTGTTTTATTCCAATATCCAAACACAGTCTCTTAAGCCAAATGGCCTCTTTACAAGCATGAGTAGCTGCCATATACTCTGCTTCAGTAGTGGATAAAGCAACCACAGCCTGTCACTTACTCATCCAACTAATTGCACCACCAAACAAAGTAAACACATAAGCACTGGTGGATCTTCTGCTATCAATATCACCTGCCCAATCTGAATCCACATAACCATGGATATCAAGGGAAGTCATGTCTCCAACTGAATTGCCATGATAACACAAAGAATACTCTGAAGTACCCTTCAAATATCTGAAGACTCTTTTGACTGCATCCCAATGAACTCTACCAGGATTAGACATATATCTAGAAAGTACTCCCACTGCTTGGGCAATATCTGGTCTAGTACAGACCATAGCATACATCAAGCTTCCAACTGCACTCTGGTAAGGCACTCTGCTCATGTCTTCCATCTCCAATGGGGATGTAGGACAATCTGAAACAGATAGTTTCGTTCCAACTGTAAAAGGAACACTCAATGGTCTACAATTCTGCATGTTGAACCTCTGTAACACTGAATTCACATACTTACTCTGGCCTAGCCATAGCTTTCTGTTCACCCTATCTCTTCTAATTTTCATCCCAAGAATGTGCTTTGCTGCACCAAGATCTTTCATTTCAAATTTAGCAGCGAGCTGAGACTTCAGTTCTGAAATCATACCTTTCCCTTTACCAATGAATAACATATCATCAACATACAATGCAATGAATAAGAAATGATCACCATAAGATTTATAATAAACACAGTGATCTGATTTAGAACGTTCAAATCCCAAACTCAACACATATGTATCAAATTTCTGGTACCACATCCTAGGACTTTGTTTGAGGCCATACAAAGATTTCTTCAATTTACAGACCAAATTTCTTTTGCCTTTCACCACATAGTGCTCCGGCTGTGTCATATAAATATCTTCCTCCAAATCACCATGAAGGAAAGCAGTTTTCACATCCATTTGCTCAACCTCTAAATCATAAGCAGTAGCAATAGAAAGCAAAAATCTAATGGACGTCATTTTTGCAACAGGAGAAAATATCTCACCGTAATCAACACCCTCGACCTGAGAGTAGCCTTTCGCAACTAACCTTGCTTTATACTTTTCAATGCTTCCATCTGAACCAATCTTTTTCTTGAACACCCATTTACAACCAACAGGTTTTCGTCCTTCAGGCAATGGTACAAGATCCCATGTATCATTCTTTTTCAAAGCTGCCATTTCTTCCTCCATAGCAATCTTCCAGGATTCTGCATCATTCATACCTAATGCCTCTTCTACAGATTTTGGTTCATCCACACTAGTATTCAGAGCAAAAATACATCTCCAATCATCAGGTGAATACCTTTCAGGTGGTTGTCTATGTCTTGTAGACCTTCGAACAAGCTGAGTTGGAGGTTCTTCCTCCTCTTCTGAAGATTCAGAGCTAGACGAGCTCTCCTCAAATTCTTGCCTATCTAGGGGTCTCGATTCAACTCTTTCAGGTGTAGAAGGAAGTTGAATCACATCTTCTTTTTTAGTCTGTTCTGGCTGCAATGTAACAGAAGGAGACTTAATTTCTCTAAAAATAACACTTCTACTGTGAATTACCTTTTGTGCAACAGGGTCCCAAAGCTTGTATCCTTTCACACCATAACTATACCCGATGAAGATACATTTCACAGCCTTGTTCTCCAACTTTGTTCGCTTCTCCTTTGGCACATGTGCATATGCCTCGCAACCAAAAACTCTAAGATGTCTCAATGAAGGCTTGTGACCTGACCATGCTTCCATAGGCGTTTTATCAACAAGAGCTGATGTAGGAGACCTGTTAATCAGGTAGCAAGCAGTGGCAACAGCTTCAGCCCAAAACTTTTGTTCGAGACTAGCACCACTCAACATACTCCTAGCCTTCTCCATCAGTGTCCTATTCATTCTTTCTGCAACTCCATTCTGCTATGGAGAATACAGAGTTGTCTTCTGCCTGTTAATTCCACAGTCTTTACAGAATCTATCAAAATCATTAGAGCAAAACTCACCGCCATTATCAGTTCTCAAACATTTTATTTTCTTTCCAGTCTGCAACTCAACCATTGCTTTAAATTCTTTAAAACGACTAAAAACTTCAGATTTACTCTTTAGAAAATATACCCATGTCCTTCTACTAAAATCATCAATAAATGAAACATAATATGTGGATTTTCCAATCGAAGAGACATCTACTGGACCAAACACATCAGAATGGATAAGGTCCAAAACACCACAAGTTTTATGAGAACTCGAGTAAAACTGAACGCGGTTTTGTTTTCCATAAATGCAATGCTCACAGAAATCAAAGTCAAGGTTACAGTCATTCAAACCTTCAACAAGGTTTTTATTTTTCAAGGTCCTTAGACCCTTTTCTCCAATGTGGCCAAGTCTCTGGTGCCATAACATAGTCTTCTCTGCAGGTAACTTTGCTTCAGACGAAAGAGCACCCTTAGGTACCCAAAAACCATTTCCATCTGCTGAAGGTGAAACCTTCAAATCTTCTAGTGAAGTATCCGCAGATTTGCTTTTTACAGAAGTGCTATTACACTCAACAGTGTATTCTTCAAGCTTATACAAAGTGCCAAACCTGACACCTCTAGCAACTACCATAGCACCCTTAATCATCTTACATCCTGTTTCAGAAAAGACTACCTGCACACCCGCATCTATCAGTTTGCTCACAGATAACAGGTTTCGTTTTAATCCAGGGATATGCAACACACCATTAATCCCTTTTATTCTACCATCAGAAAACCTGATTCTAACTTTACCTCGACCAACAATGTCTAGATGTGAATCATCACCCAAGTACACCTTACCTCCATTAAATCCTTCATATTCAGAAAACCAATCTCTATTGGAAGTCATATGAAAAGATGCACCTGAGTCAATTAGCCAGGCATCATTACCTGTATGAGTTGCCAAAGCCGCAATAAATGCATCGCCATCTTCCTTGTCGGACTCAGAATCAGAATCGAACTTTTTCTTTTTCTTCTTCTTTTCTTCTTTGCAGTCCTTACGGATGTGACCCGGTTTACCGCAATTCCAGCAAATGACTTTGGACTTTCCAGGAGATTTCGATCTCCCTTTGGATTTGGACTTGCCGCGCTTCTCATTCTTCTTGCCTTTCTCCTTAGGTCTTCCACGAACGGTTAGGGCTTCCTTTGAACTGATGGATACCTTCCTTCGCATCTCTTCACCGAGTAGGGCACCCACCACATCTTCAGATTTCAAAACAACAGAAGTACTACCGATAGCCATAACAAGAGAATCCCACGAATCTGGCAAAGAACAAAGCAAGATCTGACATTTCTCCTCCTCGTCCATCTTAACACCAACGGATACTAATTGAGCCACAATCATATTGAATGCTTCTAGGTGGTCTGCAATTCGTCCACCCTCTTCCATCTTCAAGGAATACAATTTCTTTCTTAAGAAAATTTGATTTAATAAAGATTTCACTTGATACATCTCACCAAGCTTAGTCCATAGCTTCTTTGCAGAGTTTTCTTCATGGACATTGATTAGAACAGAGTCTGCCAGGCACAGTCTGATTAGACCCTTGGCTTTTCGGTCCATAACATCATACTGAGCTGCTGCAGTAGGATCTGAGGGTCTTTGGACATTCGCATCAACTGCATCCCAAAGATCTCGATCTATTAGCAGATCTTCCATCTTCAGCTTCCACATCTCAAAATTACTTCCATTAAATTTCTCCACCTCTATTCTCCCTGACGAACTCGCCATCTGAATATTCCTGCAACAAGATCAAAAAGTGTCTTCTGCACAAGCTCCCACTCAAATCTGGATTAGTTCAAAAAACCCAACTGCCCACAATTGAAACCAAAGGTGATCAAGCTCTGATACCACTTGTAAGGAAGTTAAGTAGCGGAAACAACTTCCTACACTAACCTTGAGAGGAGGGTAATGCAAAACTTTTTCAGATCATTACAACAGTTACAGAAAATAGAAATAGATATAATAGCAATCATACCACAACACAATGATTTACGTGGGGAAAACCCTTTCGGGAGAAAAACCCCACCCTCCAAAAGCAGCTCAATATTTTATTCAGCAATCAAAAACAGATTACAAAATACTTGCAGAGCAAGCTCTTCGCAGGAGTAGCACTAATCAGAGATTCAGAGGCAACTCAATAGCCATGAGACTCTTACACACAACCTCTATCTCACACACCTCATAAATAGGAGATACAATACCAAAAACCATCAAACGGTATTACAAAACCATGGGCTAAAACCACCCAATAAGGTGTAGCCGACCTTATCTCCCTTCTATGACATGTTAAAGCACACATCAACACGTGTCGCTCCCTTTTACAGCTCATTTATGTATTCGATACAAATTATTTTTCCTATTTCAGGAGTACAAACTTCCGGAGGCCATAACTTGAGAACCGGGTGTCCGATTGACGAACCGTTTGAAGCACCGGAAAGCTCGTGAAGTGCTCTATCACCTCGTAACCCGCTTCGCCGGTTACGGCCACTTTTCAGGGCGTTTCGGAGCCTCTAAAGTCCCCAAAATAAGTTTAAACATTTTATTGCACCCCTCCAAGACGAAAACTTTAATATCTTCAAAACTAGCTGTGACCTTGCGACGAAACTTTACCGGAATGCTTATCTAGCCAACCAGAACCTTCAGGGAGAGTTTCGCACTATTTCGTGCTCAAATGAAAACTTACTATAAATAGTAACCTCATATAAATGCAAGGTTGAGACACCATTTTTCCCAACATAATCAAGGTCAAAACTGGTATCTCCTAGACATCAATTTTTCCTTGAATCAACGTGTTGCTCGCACATCAATTCAAAGAGGGGCAAATGTAATACCCTAAAAATGGTCATCTAAAACCATAGGCCCCCTAGTCTTGACAACATCACCAAGGTCCTAACCAAAGGCAATTAAAATCAATCTTGAGCACACAATTAATTTCTTAAATCGCAAATGTCATATGGAAAATTAATCAACCAATATTAATTAAATAAATATTTAATTAATTGATCATTTCAAGTAAATAATTTTTAACAAATTATCCTATTTATTTTATTAAATATCCTAGCATATTTAATTAAATAAATCAATTTGCCATTAAATCATCAAAAAAGGAATTAATCGACAAAAAAGAATTTAAAATTGAAAAAAGAAATCAAATGGAGATAGTCTTGGAAATCAAATAAAAATTTGATAAATAATCTCAGAGAAAGCAATTAAAACAATTAAATATCAAAATTGAATGAAATATAGAATAAATCAGTTTTTTCTTATTTTATCTTAATTTTAGTTCAATTTCCTTTAAAACTAAGAAAAGAAGCCAATCACATCAATTCACCTGGATTGTGCTTCCTCTTGGAAAATATTGACCTTCCCTCATCATTTGATCTTAGTTGTTGGTTACTTTTTGAATTTTCTATAAATTTAGCCTTCATCTCTCATTCAAAGGATCCTAGAGAATATATTGTTATCATGTTGTTTTTGCTCTAGGTTCATTAAGATTTGTGTATTCAGATATTTTTATATTAGTTATTGCATACTTTTAAATCATTTTAGCTTATTCATTGCTTAAATCATGTTAGATTAATCTTGCATAATGCATTCACCTAGCTTAAATCTTGCATCCATTTAACTTAATCTTATTGCTCATATAGATTAAATCCTTCATTTAGATGTTGTCTAGTCATTGGTATTGCATATGAAATTTGAGAGCAAGACTAAACTCGCATCTACTAGAAGGCAATAGGTCGCTTAGTAATGGTTTATTGTTTATTATTGATTATTGATTTACGAACCATGCATCTAATGACTTAATTAAAATGTTGTCTATTCAGATACAACTTATAGATACGATCCACTTTTCACACACACAATTTCCTACTACACATTTAATGGTTACAAATACATGTTAATACATTCAAATCCATGTTAATACATTTAATGGTTACAAAGCCTTTCTTATGGCTATTAATCACAAGTCTATTTTTATGTTTAAATCTCTTCTTGTGAAAGTATTGAAGTTTAGGTGTTAACTAAATTGGCCTTTCAATCAAGACATTTATTTTTGGTGGATTAACTTTCTACCCTACTACTATTAGATTTACATAACATCATATCTTCTTTTAATTTGTTGTTTCTATGTATTTCCCACCATGTCAAATGTCTTTGTAGTCTTTCTTATGATAAAACTCTTCTAAATTGTATTTAATGAAATGTTAAGTAAGAGATGTGATAGTGGTCTCAAGCTATATGTGTTTTATTCATGTTAAGGTTTTTGATGATTTGAGATAGAATTTTTTAATGTCTTCAATTGCACATGAATTCTTGTGTTTTTATATACTTATTATGAGATCTATTAGAATTATTCATAATTTTTCATCAAGGTGTGGTAATTAAAGACTTGTTATTATTCATTTATCTTCAGTTGTCTGATCAAAGATAACTCAAGAATTACCCTCCTAAGTTTTGATAGCCTCAAGAATAAGTTGGGCAATCATTCTCCAATGGTTGTGCCCAAACTTATTATCTTATTTTTGATATTTTATTTTCTTTGCTTGAGATGTCATTTTTGTTAGTAACTGGAAGGACAATTGAGAGGGGGGGGTGAATCAGTTGTGAACCAGTTATATAAAATTTGTAATCCAAATGCAAGATATTACAATATAAACTTAATGTTGGTAAACCAAACTTAACTGTCGGTAAAACAGATAAACAAAATTAGCAGTACCGGTTAAACTAAATGTGTGAAATAGAATGAGAAACAACATCCACAACACATGACACAAATATTTTTGACATGGAAACTTGGTGAGGGAAAAACCATGGTGGGAAACCTTACTCACAATCAGATGATACTACTATAGATAGTATGTGTATACAAATGGGGTCTGCACATGCAGAAAGGCCAACTGTCTGGAGCTCACTGCTCAATCACAACATAGGAGTCACACTAACTACACAATTGGATGGTTAAATCCAATGATAATGTACTACACAAAACAACATATGCAATGCCTGATTCAGTACCGGTTTAAGCTCTGAACATCTTCATAACCTTTCCTTCAACCCTCAATGATGGCTGCTTGATTCACACAAGGATCTGCTTATATTCGCTCTTCAATATTTGCTCATACCATTTCCATATCCATGTACATATCCGATCATCAATATGATCTTACATTTATACAAAATCTAAGACCAAATGAATAAGTCATCTCACTAAAGATATTACAATGAAAATCAATTACAAATAAGTTACAACATGTTGGCTCAATACAATAACCAATCAATAAACAATCTCCATAATGTGCAATGTTGATGTGAACATGAAATGTGTATCAATCCATAACCTAGACCTATCTGTCAGTAAAGGCAAATCTGTCAACCTGATTAGACCAGTAAGAAAAACACCAAATCCAAGCTTCCAACCAATGTCTTTGACATAACCAAATGATAACAAGTCATCATCGCTACTAGTGAGCAATATAACTTGTCGGTGAACACATAACTTGTTTGTCGGCTAATACATAACCTGTTTTTCGGTGAACACATAACCTGTCTTCCAGTGAAAATATAACCGAATACCAGAATGCCAAAACAACAATGTATATCTCCAAGAAGACAAGTGTTGACATCAATGACAAAACCAATGCAACACATGACAAAGTCATCCATAATACCTGTTGGGTCTCAAATCAATAGATCGGATAGGTTCTAAGGAAATGCCAACTCCTATGATCAAACCCTCCGATTGACTTGGCCAACTTATAGAGCAAACTTGTTTAGATGTTAACTCTCTCACTTCAAGCTCTGCAGGACCTAGGCGGGTATACCTATTCACTGGCTGTTTCTAATGACCAGTGCCTTTTATAGCAGATTAAGTGTCATGATCTGATTTCCTCCTATCTCAGAATGGCATAGGTTCCTAGAATGGAGATATGGCAGATGAGTTCAAGATTGTTGTTGTAGAAGCTATTCGATCTATGTTCCTACTTAGTTACTCCTGTTGCTTTAAAATAACAAATGATGAATATAATGATAAGTGTAATCTGTAATTAACCAGTGCCTTCTTTGCTATTTGGGCTACAGAGTCATTGTACTTTCTTTAGAAATTATGGTGTGAGCCTATGAGACAGTTTTTTAATCCATCCCTTTATGGACCTGTCAGTTATTATTTCTTTTGAAACCAATCAAATGCTTATATCATATGTTGATTGAATGAATTTAACCCTACCTTTAAGGGACCAGTCAATTAAGTTCTGCGAGGAACAATTACAATTCGCAAGCAAAACTTTCGTTTCAACTTTATAACATAAAGCATAAATTTAATTTCAAGAATATGAATAACCTTATCTCTTTAGATAATATCATAGACGATTGCCAAAACAAAGTGAAATTATCCACCATACATACGCAAAGAAAACAATTGATCATAACATGTATTCCATTATGGTTTGTATAACAGAAGACTTACAGGCTGTCATACAGTGCTATCTTGCTCTTATCTATTTCGTCTTATCCCATATTACAAAAACCATTCTCATATATATATATGAGAACGAAAGCTATTCATGGAAAGACATGTCTTTTCAAAATGCTAATCGTTAGTTTGAATGTTTCTAACAAACTTAAGCAAAAAGAGATTAAGAATTCCTAAATGATGAATATAATCATCATCTTTGAAGGTTTTGATTTTAGCACTTTGTTTCTTCAATTCTTCTCCTTGTGATAGGTATTTGAATATCATCTGGTTGACGGTAGGGGCCATGTCTTTGCTTCGATCCATTTTTGATAAAGCCCAATCCTTGACGCTAACAAGCTCATTCCGTAAATCCTCTAGAGATATTACTTCTCCTTCTTTATAGACCGAGGGCATTCCAATAGGTTTCCCATCATCCAATTCCTTTAGATCTCTTCTCAGCATACCTTCGAGTTTAACATGATTTTCCATGTACGCAATCCCTTCAGTCTTCTCCTCTGGCGTCATTGTATCAGCACTATTTAGTACTTCGTGCAATCGTGCTTTTAATCTCTCATGCTCTCTTAATGCCTTTATAGTTCCATTGTACACCTTCCAATATGGTTCAACATGCGAAAGCATGGTGTTGAATCGGTGTCCGATGATATCATTGACCATTTTATCCATCTTTTGCTGGATACTATTTGCCTATTTGGTAGCCTTATCTACTTGATACTTCCAGTACAGAGCATCAAAAACATCATCCAAGCTGCGTCCACTGGGGTATGAGGTGTATTCGCTTATGGGAGTCCCTATCTCAAGTTGCAATATTTTTGCTTGCAACTTTTGATTCTCCTCTTTAGATTTTTCATACAACCCCTTATAGGTGATGTTCTCTCTGACCAAAAATTCTGTCTGGTCCAAATTTAATCTGGCAACATCCAAGTTTAATTTGGCAGTGACCCTAGGGTCAGTCTTTCCAACCTGATGAACCATGAGGTGTCCGAAGGTTTCTTCAATATCTACAATAATAGGCCTCTTTCCCTTTGGATATAACGCCCATTGTAGGAGAGCCTTCTTATCAGGATCATATCCGGAGCCTAGGAATAATTTGTCTATCTCCTAAGGCAACACCTGTTGATTCAAGTCTTGCTTCTTCAAGAACCCGTCAAACAAAATGCGGAATTTATATCCCAACCAGAAAAGATGATTACACCGACCTCTTTTAGTAATCTTCTCCCTTTCTCAGGGGTCATATCTTTCATGAGGATATCGATTTCATCCTACAATTTCTTCATCTGTTCCTCTTCTAGTCTTCCAGCCATGCTTCGTTTCACATGTGCCCCTTTATATTGGTACAAGAATGAAAGGAATTCCCTCGAAGAGGCGAATCCATTGTCAGCAACAAAATCTTCATGCTCTGTCATCCTTATGTCAACTACATCTTTAATGTTAATTTCACCAGTGTCCACATTCACCTCTGCTTCAAAACCAGGAGGATAATCTTCTCTAGGAGAATTAGCAGGGATACTACTAGCAGTTGATTTTGGTGACATGTGAGCCAATGGTTGACTATCCTTCTCAGTGTTGATAAAATGAAGGAATTGTGGGGGCACTCTATGCATGATTTCTACTTCATGTTGAAGTAGCTTTTTGGCTATTTCCAGAGGATCTTGGAGGTTTCCAAGTAGATCTCCATCCACCATCCCCCTTGCCCTTTTCCATTTTAAGGCCTCCCAAGTCATTTCACTCCTTTCTTTCAAGACCCTGGCCTCCTCTCTTTCAAGGTTCTTGATCAAGTCATCTAGCATTTTGGCCACATGTATTCCAGCCTTTAGTTTTTGTGACACCCTGGCAGCTCTTATATATCCCTCAAGATCAAAGTTTTCTCTAGGTTCACCCAAAGTCATGCCATAGTAGTCTAATTTATTTTGAAGTAGATGGTAACTTTTTGAACTTTTAACAATAAAATCAGAAAAAACCAATAAACCTGGAACGATGGATTGTTTACCAAAATCTGTAAGGTGTTTGGCACTGATAGTAGATAGTTGTCTTACAATCTCCAGGCTAGCCACCCTGTTTGGTACTGTAATTGGAAGCATGTGTGGCTTTCCTTCATACCCAAATACCCTGATTTCTGTATGATTATCGTGGAAATACCAATCATCCCAATTGTGATCAATCTATGACTCCGGAGAGAAGTCTTTTGGCCTGAGGAATCTCTTGATTTCAGGGGACAGAGTATAATCTCTATGTTGCCCAAAGGCCGCACTAAGGGGTTTCACAAAATATTCCTGAAAGTGCCAGTACTGGTTGTTCATGAATCTCTGATCCCATGCAGAAACCCACAACTGAACTGGTTTCTTCAAACCATTCTTATCATAAGCTCTGATGCAGAAATCATCTGACCAGAAATTGATCTCTTGTCCACAATAAAGAATAATATGCATCAATAAGGAGTACAATGAAAAATGGATATTCACGAGATCCCCTTTTAACTTCTCCAACCCATGATTTAAGGCATTTGCAACATAAGTGGCATAATCAAATGACCTAGGGTCTTTTGATTGTAAGTCAGCACACAGAACCATAACCCCAATATCCATGAGAGGATGAGCCTCTAGGCCTAATACTTGGGCTGCAGCATAATATGTATACTTAAAATATGGATGGAAATGGTTAACATCAAATGGCACCTTGTCTTCTTTGCTGAATGGAACAAAGGACCCACCCACTTTTGGTCGGTGAATAGGTAGTCTCCATGTCCTGTAGATGTTTTCCAAGCTGAAGAATTCTTGTGATAGTTTCTGCATATCGATTCTCTCCTCTACTTCCCAGTCTAGATCAAATACCATATCAATAGTTTGTTTGTTAATCACCACTAAGGGATTCCCTCGGTAGTCGCATATGGTTTTGGTTCTCGGATTATAACAATCTACCAAAGCTTTCATTAGTTCAACATCCACAAACACGTTTGGGACTACCAATTTCCCTAAGTTTTTCTTCCATAGATTACTTATGGGCTCAAGAGCATCCCTTCTTTTGTAACTAAATAGGAACAATTCATGTCCCCTGATTTCGGTCCATATGTCTCCCAGATTTTCAAATCTATCCTCCAATCCTTCTTCTTCACTTTTGATCTTTTTAGACCTCATGCTAGATGTGGGGCATTGGTCTAGCAAATCCTGAGTCAAAGCTCTTCCTTCCTTCTTCTGTCTTTTGGGCTTCTCTTCAGGGTTTAGTTCTTTTCCTTTCCTACTCTTTTTAGAAGAAGAAGAAGACGGTTCCATAATTTCAGCAAATACGAGAGACAACACTTACTTGGAGAAATGTCTAGCTCTTCTGATTGTCGTTCATGAATTTTCGCAAGTTCTTCGCAATTTTCAGTCTCTTGGCATCAATCTGGCTCCTATGAAAATTCGATCAGTTCAGCTGTAATCGTATGGGCAACTTGTGCATAGTTAATGTCTCTGCGTCTACAATGGCTACTCAAGTGTTTAAACTTAATTGTAGATGTGACATTCTTCACTTGGGCCTTTAACTCTTTCACGGGAAGTACAGTTCGACCAAAATGATCGTAAGTCAAGTTTTTGATGAAACCCTTGTCTTCGGCCGAGTGTTTTGATCTTTCATCGAAAGCCCATTCTCCTCGATATTACTTTTTCGGTGAGTAGCCCATGTCGAGAAGCCATTTTCAAGACTCATCGAAATCATCTTTTCATCGATAAACTTTCTTTCGATAAGTCATTCGCAAGTTTCATCGAAATCATATTTCAATGAGTTTCGTTCTTCGGTGAAAGTCATGCAAGCCCTTCGAAAGTCTCTTTCCTTCGATATCCCCTTTATCGATGAAACACTTCAGTTTTTGTTCGATATAATGTTATCGATGAGATTTGCATTTTGATGAATGCTTTATGAGTTTCTTCGGCAGTTGTATTTCTTCGAAATCACTTTTTACCTTTTACTTTTCATTTTTCGATGAAACTTGAGCATCGATGAGCGGCTTCCTGTATTTATCGATAGTGATATTCTATCGAAAACACTTTGCATAGTGCTTTACACATCATACTCCATTTCGATGAAAGCACTCTTTCGATGAAACTCCTTTTGAAATGCTCAATGTAATTTCCTGGCTGAAAATCTTTTAGTCTTCACGCCTATGGAAACATTTTTATTTTATTTCAAATATAGTGTTCAACAGTGGCTCTAACTAAGGATGGAGGCATATTGTGTATGTCTTCAAGAATTTAGAATCTCTGGTTAGCATAGATACATGATGGTATTTACAATGGAAATGGATCCTAATCTACTGTACATATGATAGAGTATGTTCAAGAAAAGAAGTTTTTCAAGAATTGTCCATGTACTGGTAATTCTTGGACTTCCCCTGTTGTGTTTTGGAGCAAGTAGGAATCCTCCCCCTTTTTATCTATGATCACATATGATCCGATCCATAAAGCCTCAAATTTACCATGCTTGCCTTTGTTCTGACTCCTGGCATTCCACATTAAAACCCAATCACCCACACAAAATTTTCTATCTGATATCCTCTTGTCATATAACTTCTTCATCTGATTTTGAATTTTGATATTCTGCTTCTGAGCCTCTGCTCTGACTTCATCAAGCTCTACTAACTGCATTATCCTTTCTTGTGATGGATCTTCAACATCTATCCCTTCTTGAGTCATGAACCTATGTATAGGCAAGAGATTGTACAAAGGCAGTCTGGCCCTTTTGCCATAAACCAACTCAAATGGAGACTTTAGATTTCTTCACAGTTATCCTATCTGCCCATAATGCAAGATTCAACTTTGAATCCCATGCTTTCTTGTTTTGTCCCAGCATCTTTTTAATGATCTTTAGGATATTCTTGTTGCTTGATTCAGCTTGCCCATTTCCTTGAGGGTGGTAAGGAGAAGAATGTGATATCTTGATGCCATATTCTCCACAAAAAGTGTTGAATTCCTCTGACCTAAAGGACATGCCATTGTCTGAGATGATCTTTGCAGGAACACCGAATCTAGTAATAATGTTCTCCATTAAGAATTTTATCACCACTTTGCTAGTGGCCTGTCTAGTGGGTATTGCCTCCACCCACTTGGTAAAATAGTCTGTAGTGACTAATATCCATCTGTGTCCTCCACTAGATCTTTCTTATATCTCCCCTATGAAATCTATCCCCCATTGTTGAAATGGTTCCTCAGCCAACATTGGTCTCAATGGGAGTGACCCTTGATATTTCATTTTACTTGAAAATTTTTGACAAGCTTCACACTTTCTGACATATCTATAAGAATCATTGAAAACACATGGCCAAAAATATCTAGCTCTCAATATCTTATGTGCAGTAGTCCTAGCCAAGAAATGACCACCACAAACCCCATCATGCATCTCATGAAGAACTTTCTCTGCTTGGTGGTTATCTAGGCATAATAATAATATCCCATCTCTATTTTTCCAATATAAGTCCCCATTGACAATCACATATCTTGCAGATTTTAACTTCAAAGCTCTCTTCTGATTATCAGTCATACCATTCGGGCATTTCAAGTGCTTAAGGTAGTATATGATATCAGTGTACCATGCTGTATTCTCAAGGCTGAAGTTAGCTTCTTCCCACCCAACTTGATTCACACAAGACTCCTCAATTTCAGTTCCTGTCATGAGTTTGGCCAACCCTTGTCCTTTGATAACTTGTGAAATTTTGAGCTCAATGTTGAATTCTTGTATTTGATTGATCCATTTACATCTTTTTCCCGTGACCTTAGTCTGTCTGAAGATATCTTTCACTGCTACATTGGGAACATAAGTTATAACTTCAGCCCCTACCAAGTATGGTCTAAACTGTTTTACTGATTTGACCAAAGCGTAAGCTTGCTTTTCATTCAATTCATATTTCACTTCTAAAGGGCTCAAAGACTTGCTAAAATATGCAATGGGCTGCTCATACCCTTCTGGATTTTTCTGCAACAATACTGCCGCTATTGTGTGACAGGAGGTGAATGAGAATATTATAAAAGGTTTGCCAAAATCTGGGGAGATTAGTACTGGTGCCTCAGAAATTGCTTTTTTGATCGCCACAAAGGAATCAATTGCTTCCTCAGTCCAATCTATTTGGGCCTCTTTCTTTAACATCCTTACTATGGGTTTTACTATGTCTGCAAAATTCAAAATAAACCTTCTTACAAAATTAATTTGTCCCAAGAACGATTGAATGGCCTTGATAGTTCAGGGGATGGGAACCTCATTGATAGCAGCTACCTTTTCAGGGTCAATTCTCACCCCTTCCTTGGATACTATGTGTCCAAGTAACTTTCCCTCTTCAACACCAAAGTGGCATTTCTTAGGATTCAAGGAAATCCCATATTCTAAGGCCCTTTTAAATATCTTTTCAAGGTGCTCACAATGATCATCAGCTTTCTTTGAGTATGCAGTTAAATCGTCTTGGTATACTACCATGATTACATCAATCAGCTCTGCAAAAGCCACATCCATTGCCCTTTGAAAAGTAGCTCCAGCATTGGTCAATCCAAATGGTATTCGTGCATAGACATAAGTGCCCCATGGAGTTGTAAAGGCCGTCTTATATTTTTCAGTCTCTCTAACTTTCACCTGATTATACCCTGAAAATCCATCCATCATAGACAATAACTCACACCCAGTTACCTTTTGCAGCATGTTATCCATATTTGGCAATGGATAGTTATCCTTTAGAGATGACAAGTTCAAATTGCTAAAGTCCACACACAATCTAATATCCCCATTTTTCTTCCTGACTGGTACCAAGTTAGAGACCCATGTGGAATATCTGCAGGGTTCAATAATTCCCACGTCTTTCATCTTTATGATCTCTTCCCTCATTTTGGGTAACAGTGTTGGATTAATAGGTCTCTGCTTTTGTCTGAATGGTTTAGCTTCTAGTTTAAGTGGTATCTCATGTTGAAAAAGATCTTCCCTATAAGCTTTGAGATCTTCATAAGACCATGCAAACACATGTTTGTATCTTTTTAGCAACATTATCAGTTGTTGCCTCATGGTAGGAGTTAATTTTTTTCCAATAAAAACATTTCTGGGGGTTTCTTCACTTCCTAGATTGATTTGTTCAATATCACTCTCTTTAATAGTTGATCCTTTAGTCTCAATCACATCCTGAGCATTAAAAGTTCTTTCTAATGCTACTAGGCCTCTTGGTAATTTATTTGACTTCAGTTGTATGATTTCATGTCCAAATAAAGTTTCATTACCTTCAGTTTTTTCCACAAAGTCATTAAAATTTATAGCTTGAGTCTGATAATGATCAACACACTGTAAGAAGTTCAGCAGATCTGCATCATCTTGAAACACTTGCCAATTATACAAGTTGTCAGGAACAGATGGTCTTACTTTCATCTCTACTTTAGATATCCCAGTTAGTGTTATATCATTATCTTTTAATGCAATATTTGCCAAAAAATATGCCATGATGTTCTTCGACCTGTCTATCCAATTTATCTGAAAAGCATCAAAAAGCTCCATAGTATCCCAAACAGCATTCCTGTATTGTTTCAATCTTAGGTGTCGTGAGGCATATTTTTCCTTTACCTGTGAAACTATCAATTCTGAATTACCAAAGACACTTAGCAATTTAATTCCATGTTTGACTGCTATGTTAAGACCAGTGAGTAGAGCTTCATATTCTGCAATGTTATTAGTGCATTCAAATAACAACTTGAAAGAATATTTGTAAGTTTCCCCTGTGGGTGAAATAAATAGGATTCCAGCCCCACTTCCTTCCTTACTACAAGACCCATCAAAGAACATTTTTCATACTAGATCATCTTTTTCAGTTAGACATGACTCAATGGGATCCACTCTTTAAATTTAGGTTTTGTCAACTGCACTTGGAAATTGTCCATATCAGTTTGCAAAAAACATATTTGGTTCACTGTTTCTTCCATGTCTTCTATGATAAATGTGGACCGGGGTTCTCTATCAATTTTTACTTCCTGTCCATTAATTGGAATCGTAGCATATGACAAATCCAGCTGCACATATCCACCAATCATATTTGACCACTGCCTAGACAACAACATTCCATAGTTTGGAGGCACATCTACCACTGTAATATCTATTTTATACAATGCTTCCGGACAGGCTGCTAACCTAAACTCTACATCCTTCATAACAGCAACCACTGGGACTGATCTATTGTCCATGGCATAGCATTTCCCAAAGGTAGTATCAACTTCCAATCCAAGTTCTTTCATTACCCCAACAGGCATGACATTTATAGTTGCTCCTGAATCGATCATACAATTCTTTATTTTCTTGTTGTTTATTACCAAAGTGAGATAAAATGGGTCTACCTATGTTGGGTTTTTGGTTATAGTGGACCCTAAATATATAACTGGGGCCATTTGTTCATTACTGTCACCTGTTGGAACCTCTTGTTTCTGTTCATTGACCTTTCTTCTTGGATACCTGAAATCATCTCCAAAGTTCTTTCTCTGTACTCAGGAAACCTCATTATTTCCATCAATGGGACAGAAACTTTTAATTGTGTTAATGCAGTTGAAATATCAAATGAAGTAGAGTGTTGTGCTGAAGGAAATTTTACTATTTCTTCCTTTTGAACATCAGGACCCTTTTTATTATTCTTTGATACAACCTCCTTAGTCTTAGTTGCTTTGTTTATTCGCTTGAGTGTCTCATCAGTTTCTTTCATAAAAAGACTAGTAGGTTTACCCTGCTCCGGATTCACCATTCTATTCCTTAAATCATAAGTCCTTTTTGCTTGTGCAACGGCATGAGCTGTAATTCTTCTTTTTTCTTCTTCAGTAGGGATTCTGAGCTTAACACTTTCATTTTTGCTGGTGGTTACAGGTAACACAGAGCATTGATCAATGTTCATGGAATCTGATCTTCCTTCTTGTGCAAAGGATATCATGTTAACAGTTGGGTCACCCATATGTTCTTCATAACCATCCTCTTCCTCCTGCAATCCTTTTGCTACTACGCACAAAGAGGGAGCATGTGGCATATTGCAAGCATAACACCACATGTCATCATCTTGAGTATAGTTTAATGTTCTTTTCAAAGGATCTGGAATTTGCTGATTATCTCTATGGTTCCTGTCTACTGGTTTTCCATCTTTCCATGTAGTGTTATAGGGCATGTCATGCAATCTGGGCCTCTCAGGATGGTAATATTGTTGTTTCTCTGTCTTGTTTACCCTTACAGATAAATCTTTTAGGGCATTTAAAACTTTATCAAGTTTATCTTCATCTTTATTAACCTTGGGTGCTTTAGGATTGTACAACCTTGCATCCTCTCTTTTTCCCACTTTACCAGCAGCCTTCCTATTATTTTCTATAACAATGGCATTTTTCATAACATCCCGGAGGTCTCTAGGATTTCTGGTTCTCAGCTCATAGTTTGTTTTACTATCATAAGCATTGATGTAATATAGAATGCTCACCTCAGGTACTGGTTTCATCCTATTGGGGATTTTGTTTAGAATCCTGTTAAATCTTTTGTTAAAATCTATCACTGATTCATTTTGTTCCTTTTTTATGCTAATGATTTCATGCAAAGCAAATTCAGGGCTGTTATGGTCTCCATACTGCTCAAGGAACAAGTCTTTGAATTCTGCAAGATTTCTAATGGATGCATCAAGCAACATCCTAAACCAATCTCTTGCATCTTCTATTAATGACTACATAAACAACCTGATCTTAACATCTTCACGTGGCAAACCAAAATCCTCAATTACTGCATCAAAGACTTTACAATGAGCCTCACCTAAAACCGCATTACTTCCTATGAATCTTGGTATTGCAGTCCTGATTTCATTTGGGATAGGATATGGGTATATCATCATTCCTGAAAAATCAAACTGCCTCATTTGTTCCATATTTATTAGTCCATGCCCCCCATGAGGATTCCCAAAGTTTTGGTTCATATTACCATATAAGGGTATCTAATTTTGATAGGGAAAAGGGTATTGATTCTGGTGTTGATATTGAAACTGATTAGGGGGTTGATGTTGGTTATAAAATTGACCAGGAGGCGGGAACTGATTATGAGCAGTAAAGTTCTTATGTGAATTTGGCTGAACTGGTGGTGCACTTGATTGTACATGATCATCCCTTTTATTACCAAACAAGGGGTTCTCATAAGCCGTAAAATCATTACTCTTCATTTTATCCACTCCCTGAGCATATTTTTTCTTATAGTTGTTTACATCTTTATTAAAGTCATCCTCACCAACATTTATGCCTAATTTAGCACATAGTTCCAAACATTCCTGAGTTCTTCCTGAATCTCTCACCTCAGCAGCTGCCTCCATCATTTGTCTAGTTAAATCTATAAATCTATCCGTAGGATCTGTCATACCTGATCCTGATGAAAGCGGTGTATTTTGTCTGGATCGTGCTTCGTGATTTTCGAAACCAGGGGGAATTTGATATCGCCCCTTCTGAGCTTTATATGCTGCAACCAAATCCTCATTCACTGGGCTTGAAGTAGTTGCTTTATCCTGTTCTCTTAAGGGTGAATGTTGGTTGCTCTCATGTTTATACTGATTGTACCTTTCTCTCATGAATTCATTCATGGATTCTTTGTCTTTGTTCTTTCATTGAGAGAAATCTAACTGGGATAAAGATTGTCCTTTTGTGACTGATCTCGTTCCATGCATTGATATTCTTAATTCAGAGTCGCCACCTCCTTCTTAGAGGATATAAGTTATTTCTTTCTTCTGAGTTCTATCCCACAACAGAGTCTTAATAATTTTACCCAGCAGAGTCGCCAATCTGTTGGGTCTCAAATCAACAGATCGGATAGATTCTAAGGAAATGCCAACTCCTATGATCAAACCCTCCAATTGACTTGGCCAACTTATAGAGCAAACTTGTTTAGAGCAAACTTGTATAGAGCAAACTTGTTTAGAGCAATCATTCATGTTAAGGTTTTGGATGATTTGAGATAGAATTTTTTAATGTCTTCAATTGCACATGAATTCTTATGTTTTTATATACTTATTATGAGATCTATTAAAATTGTTCATAATTTTTCATCAAGGTGTGGTAATTAAAGACTTGTTATTATTCATTTATCTTTAGTTGCCTGATTAAATATAACTCAAGAATTACCCTCCTAAGTTTTGATAGCCTCAAGAATAAGTTGGGCAATCATTCTCCAATGGATGTGCCCAAACTTATTATCCTATTTTTGATATTTAATTTTCTTTGCTTGAGATGTCATTTTTGTTAGGAACCGGAAGGACAACTGAGAGGAGGGGGGGTTGAATCAGTTGTGAACCAGTTATATAAAATTTGCAATCCAAATGCAAGATATTACAATATAAACTTAATGTTGGTAAACCAAACTTAAGTGTCGGTAAAATAGATAAATAAAATTAGTAGTACTGGTTAAACTTAATGTGTGAAACAGAAAGAGAAACAACATCCACAACACATGACACAAAGATTTTTGACATGGAAACTCAGTGAGGGAAAAACCATGGTGGGAAACCTTACCCACAATCAAATGATACTACTATAGATAGTATGTGTATACAAATGGGGTCTGCACATGCAGAAAGGCCAACTGCTTGGAGCTCACTGCTCAATCACAAAATAGGAGTCACACTAACTACACAATTGGATGGTTAAATCCAATGATAATGTACTACACAAAATAGCATCTGCAATGCCTGATTCAGTACCAGTTTAAGCTTTGAACATCTTCATAACATTTCCTTCAACCTTCAAATGATGTATGCTTGATTCGCACAAGGATCTGCTTATATTCGCTCTTCAATATTTTCTCATACCATTTCCATATCCATGTACATATCCGATCATCAATGATCTTACATTTATACAAAACCTAAGACCAAATGAATAGGTCATCTCACTAAAGATATTACAATGAAAATCAATTACAAATAAGTTACAACATGTCATCTCAATACAATAACCAATCAATAAACAATCTCCATAATGTGCAATGTTGATGTGAACATGAAACGTGTATCGGTCCATAACCTAGACCTATCTATCGGTAAAGGCAAATCTATCAACCTAATTAGACCAGTAAGAAAAACACCAAATCCAAGCTTCCAACCAATGTCTTCGACATAACCAAATAATAACAAGTCATCATCGCTACTAGTGAGCAATATAACCTGTCGGTGAATACATAACCTATTTGTTGGTGAACACATAACCTGTTTGTCGGTGAACATATAACCGAATACCAGAATGCCAAAACAACAATGTATATCTCCAAGAAGACAAGTGTTGACATCAATGACAAAACCAATGCAACACATGACAAAGTCATCCATAATACCAACAATCTCCCCCTTTGGGATTGATGAAAACACTAGATAGAAAAACATCTAAGTGCCAAAAATAGAATGACAAAATAAACCAACAAACTCCCAAGAGTAAATCAATATAAAGTTCTGTAATAGAAATAGAAACCAAGAAACCAAAGATACATCTCAATACATCTATCCAAAGTACAATGTTTTTCCATAGATATCTCTCCCCCTTTGACATCAAATGCCAAAGCAGTTAAGTCTCAAAGAAACATAACACTCAGCCAACTACTCCCCTTGAGAAGTATCTCACCTCCATCAAAGCCTGAAAAAGATTTTCTGTTAGTTCCTATCGGTTTGATACCAATCTCCATCATCTAAGCATCTGTCGATGGGGAAATTACCCCAAGCTACTCTCTGAGATATTCAAATGTTTCCTTAGGAAAAGGCTTTGTAAAGATATTTGCAATTTTTTCTTTTGTATTCACATAAACCAATTTTACTTCATTTGCTTCCACATTCTCTTTCAAAAAATTATACTTAATAGAAACATGCTTTGTCTTAGAGTGAAATATTGGATTCTTTGATATATCAATTGTTGTTGAATTATCACAATATATGATTATCGGTTCTTTTCATTTTACCTTCATATCCTTCAACATTTGCTTGATCTATAATACCTAAGTACAATTAGTTGTCGGTGTAAGATGTTTTGATTCTGCAGTAGATAATGATGTACAAGTGTGTTTTTGCTTATCCAAGAAATCAGTCTCCTACCAAGAAAGAATGTGCCTTCGGTGGTGCTCTTCCTATCATCTACATCACCTACCCAATTTTTATTAGTGTATGCACATAAATTAAAATTTTCATCCTTAGGATACCATAAACCAAGATTTGTTGTGCCTTGTAAGTACCGTAAAATCCTTTTAACTGCTGATTCATGATTTTCTTTAGGATTTCCTTGAAATATAGATACAATACATACTGCATTCATTATATTATGCCTTGTTTGAGTTAAATACAATAATCCTACAATCATAGATTTGTACCTTGTTGGATTAATAGGAGTTGATTTATCCTTCAAAGTCATTTTATCAATTGTAGTCATAAGACTGCTTATCGGTTTGGAATTTTCCATACCAAATTTCTTCAAAAGTTCGTTCAAGTATTTTGTTTGACTAATGAACATCCCTTTATCTATCTGTGAAATCGGCAAACCTAAAAATAATTTTATCTCTCCAATCATAGACATTTCAAATTCTTCCTGCATCTTGTTAGCAAAGTCCTTACATAGACCATCTTCACCTCCAAAAATGATATCATCTACAAATACTTCAATAACCAAAATGTCATCATTGGTAACCTTGTAATATAAGTTTTTGTCAGCATTACCTTTTGTGTAACCAAGCTTCAAAAGATATTTATCCAATCTAGCATACCTAGCTCTGGGAGCTTGCTTCAAACCATATAAAGGTTTCCTTAACCTACAAAGCATATCTTTTTTATATGTCAGAGAAAAACCATCATGCTTTTCAATGTAAACTTCTTCCTCGAGATCTCCATTAAAACATGCACATTTAACATCCATTTGATAAACTTTATATTTCTTATAGGCTGCAAATGCAAGAAATAGTCTAACTACCTCAATTTTGGCTAGCGATGCAAAGGTTTCATTATAATCAATTCCTTCTTTCTGTGAATAACTTTGCCAAAATAATTTTGCTTTGTTTTTGATTACTTCACCATCTTCATTAAGTTTTTTCCTATATACCCATTTAGTTCCAATTACATTTTTGTCTTTAGGATGGGGAACCAATGTCCAAGTATTGTTCTTTTCAATTTCCTCTAATTCATCTTCCATTGCTTTTATCTAATGTACATCCTGACATGCTTCAATAACAGATGTTGGTTCAACTTGAGAAATTAAACATACCTCTTCATTTGCTAGTCTTCATCTAGTCATAACACCTTGATTCTTGTTTCCAATTATCTGACTCTCTGAATGATTCAATCTTACATACCTGGGTTTGTTCTGATTTCCACTTACATGTTGTTGTTGTTCAGTCACAGTTGAGTTTTTTTATGATGTCGATGTGACTAGGTCTTCACTATGTACCGGTGGGATCTGTACCAGTTCATTTATGATCATTTCAATTGTCGGTTCTACAGATCTAGAATCTCCTCTAAAGTGTTCATCTATCTTCACATTAGTACTCTTAATGATTTTTTGTAACCTTTTATTATAACATCTATATGCCTTGCTCTTACATGAATAACCAAGAAATATTCCTCATCACTTCTAGGATCAAATTTGCCAACATATTCATCTCTCCTAATGTAACATTTGCTTCCAAATATTCAAAAATATTTAAGAGTAGGAACATGACCAAACCATAGCTCATAAGGGGTCTTACCCGTTTCACTTTTGATGTGAACTCTGTTGAAAGTGTAAACCGTTGTATTTATTGCTTCTCTCTAGTACATATGAGGTATATTTTCTTCCATTAACATAGTTCTTGCTACATCTAGAATAGTTTTGTCCTTCCTTTCTATAAACTCCATTCTTCTGAGTTGTTTGGGGTGCTGCTAGTTGTATTTTAATTCCATTCACTTCACAGAATGCATTAAATTCCCTAGATGTAAATTCTCCTCCTTGATTTGATCTTAAACATTTGATTTTCTTACCGGTTTCATTATCTACCATTGCCTTGAATATCTTGAATCTTCCAAAAGCTTTTGATTTCTCCTTGAGAAAAGTAACCCAACACATTCTAGAATAATCATCAATTATTAGCATAAAATATCTATCTCCCTGTAGACTTCTTGTTCTTGTTGGACCACATAAATTAGTATGGATTAAATCAAGAATATTATTGGATTTCTCAGTAATGTTCTTAAATGTTGTTCTAATTTTCTTTCCCATTTGACATCCCTTACATACTAGATTATGATGTTTCACAATATTAGGTAAATCCCTTACTGCCTTCGTTGAACTGATTTTTACAATGCAATCAAAATTTATATGACATTGATGATAAAGTCTCTTATGCTATAACAAACTTTCATCAATGTGTGCAATCAAACATGTCTTATCTCCAGAATTCAAATGAAAGATATTACCTTTAGTCTAATTACCAGTTGCAATCTCCAGTTATGTTTGTGATTTTGCATTTTCCATTCTTGAATTGTAACTAAAATCCTTTTTCAACTAACTAACCAACACTCAAAAGATTATGCTCTAAATCTTCTACATAGTAAACATTGTCAGTATTATGCTTACCATCAAAAGATATAGTGCCTTTTCCTTTGATTAAACAAGCTTTATCATCTCCAAACCTTACTTGACCTCCATTAATCTATTGAAAAGATGAGAATTTTCTTTTGTCACCAGTCATATGATGTGAGCATCCAGAATCTATTATCCATTCATCTTTCTCTTCAATTTTTGTTGCCTGTGCCTATTCTACCGGTTTGACAATAGGTGTCGATTGATCTTCTTTTATTGCAACAAAAGCCCATCCACTATCTAGATCTTCATTTGAATCAGTTGTAACACCTTCATCTGCATAGTAACATGATTTATCTTTGTTTTTCTTAAATTTGAATCTTTGATAATCAAGGTTAGGCTTATATGATCTTTTTGCTTCCTCCCTTAGTCTAGCATGTCGGTCAGGAGATCTAGAAGCTATATGAACAACTTTATTGCAATTAAAACATTTGAAAGGTGCTTTACCTTCATACTTACTCTCTGCTGGACCTATAGGCATCTTCCTAGCAAATAAAGCTTCCAGTTCTTCAAGTTCTTCATTCTCTCTTATCATATCTTCAAGTTCTTTTGAATAGAGTGTTGTCCAATTAGTTTTGTCCAATGATGATGATGCTAATGATGATGATGCTTTAAAAGCTAAATCAGTCTTTATAGTAGCAATAGGACCAAATTCTTCAAGTTCAAAAGCTGAAAGTTTACCACCAAAGTATCTCTAGAAACTAAAGTATTAGGCATGGTTCTCAATTCATTAATAGCAGTCACTTTCATTTTATATGTCGGTGGCAATGATCTTAAAACTTTAGATACAATTTCATCTTCACTTAAGGATCCTCCACAATATTGTATTCCCAAAACAATTTCATTAACTCTTTCCATAAAAGCAGAAATTCTTCCATCTTCTTCCATTTTAAAAATTTCATACCTAAACCGGTAACATTCCAATTTTGCAATTTTTGACAGTGGTATCTCCTTCATTCAGTGTCTCCATTTTATCCCAAATAGATTTAGCATTAGATCAGTCTGATAATCCCATGATTTTTTGATCTAATAATGAGCTCAAAAGTGCTTCTCTTGCTTTGCAATCATTCTCCAAGTCCTTAGCCAATGTTGGTTGATGAGGTTGATTCAGAATAGGAGCAACATAGCCATTCTTTGTAACATCCCATATATCTCTTCCAATGTAGTTCAGATGTATTTCCATTTTGATCTTTCATATGCCATAGTTAGTTCCATCAATCTTTGGATTGTCCTTCCTGAAAATATTTGCTGCCATAGGATCTCCTCAAGTTGTTAGGCTTCTGCAAAAAGAGGACTTAGCTCTGATACCAATTGTTAGGAATCGGAAGGACAACTGAGAGGGGGGTGAATCAGTTATATAAAATTTGCAATCCAAATGCAAGATATTACAATATAAACTTAATGTCGGTAAACCAAACTTAAGTGCCAATAAAACAGATAAATAGAATTAGCAGTATCGGTTAAAATTAATGTGTGAAACAGAAAGAGAAACAACATCCACAACACATGACACATAGATTTTTGACATGGAAACCCAGTGAGGGAAAAACCATGGTGGGAAACCTTACCCACAATCAGATGATAATATTGTAGATAGTATGTGTATACAAATGGGGTCTTCACATGCAGAAAGGCCAACCGCCTAGAGCTCACTGCTTAATCACAAAATAGGAGTCACACTAACTACACAATTAGATGGTTAAATCCAATGATAATGTACTGCACAAAATAGCATCTGCAATGCCTGATTTAGTACTAGTTTAAGCTCTAAACATCTTCATAACCTTTCCTTCAACCTTCAAATGATGTCTGCTTGATTTGCACAAGGATCTGCTTATATTTGCTCTTCAATATTCGCTCATACCATTTCTATATCCATGTACATATCCGATCATCAATATGATCTTACATTTATACAAAACCTAAGACCAAATGAATAGGTCAACTCACTAAAGATATTACAATGAAAATCAATTACAAATAAGTTACAACATGTCGGCTCAATACAATAACCAATCAATAAACAATCTCCATAACGTGCAATGTTGATCTAAACATGAAATGTGTACCCATCCATAACCTAGACCTCTCTGTCGGTAAAGGCAAATCTGTCAACCCGATTAGACCAATAATAAAAATACCAAATCCAAGCTTCCAACTAATGTCTTTGACATAACCAAATGATCTCCAGATGATGACAAGTCATCATCACTACCGATAAACAATATAACTTATCGGTGAACACATAACCTGTCTGCTGGTGAACACATAACCTGTCTGTTGGTGAACACATAACCTGTCTGTTAGAGAACACATAACCTATCTTCCGGTGAACATATAACTGAATACCAAAATGCCAAAACAACAATGTAGATCTCCAAGAAGACAAATGTTGACATCAATGAAAAAACCAATACAACACATGACAAAGTCATCCATAATACCAACAATTTTCTACTTTTCTTATATAATTATTAGTCTATAAGGAGAGGGCTTATCATCTTGAGATACAACAATTAACAAATCAACTAGGCATTATGACCACATATTTCCCTTTGTTGGCAAGAAATAACCTAGATCAACTTGTACCTTCATTGATCCAATTGGCTTCAATAGTTTCCAATTTTAAAGATGTGGTTAACCAAAAAAATAAATTATAGGATGAAACATCTATTGGTTTAGGTACATATGTTCTTATTTCTCCTATGGGTGATATAATTTAGGAGCAAAACATGGAAGAATCTTACAAAACTACAACTATTAATGAATTTAAAGAATGAAGAATAAAACCATATTTAAATAAACTTGCTTGTCTTGAAAGGAGGGAGAATTATATATG
Organism: Cryptomeria japonica; assembly: GCF_030272615.1. Lineage (NCBI taxonomy): Eukaryota > Viridiplantae > Streptophyta > Pinopsida > Cupressales > Cupressaceae > Cryptomeria > Cryptomeria japonica. Next base: position 679,689,746 of record NC_081413.1, read on the forward strand.
ACTAAGAATGACCTCTTTTACTTATAGAAAACAATATCTTCCATGCCTTATTGAGGAAAAATAGTAATGAAATCCTTGGAATTGATATGCAAATTTTTTGCTTCCAATTTACTTACTCTTTATTTCTTCTTTAGAGATGTAGTAGAAAGTGCCTACAAAAAGGTTACCCAAGTATATTGTAATACACCTTCCCTAATCAAACTCTATTTGACCTAGTTGACCATGGTTGACTTTTTAGTGGCTTACGTGGATGGTTGATACATCATGTTGTGATGTTTTTTATTTAGGTACTATGCTTTGGAGTGTGATTTAGTGGATGTGATTATGCATTATTGCTTATTGAGGAGTAGATGTTGATTATGCACTATTTCTTATGAATGATTAGATTTTAATCCTGCTTATGCATTGTATTTTATAGAGGATGAAATATAAATTTTATTTATGTGTTATTGACCATGGACTAACACATTTACTTTATGTATGAGTTGCACTATGTATCTATCTTCTTGTATGTGTGGAGTTTGTATGGGATGTGAGGAGATGATTTTTCATCAATCACTTCAGAGAGACAGAACGTCACGATTCTCCTTCACCAGTGTGTCTACCAAGTTTGAATGTATAAATGTGTGTATGCATGGTTCGGTGATGTAGGAATTGCAGGTACAAGGTACTGACTCTACCTGGCTCCATAGGGTTGAGCATACCTAATTAACCTGATGGAAGTGGAGGAGATAGTCTTAAGGCCCTAAATATCATCCCTAGCCTTGCTCGATTGTAAGCATTGTCAGTCATTTGTCAACCCTGTCGGATTGTCAATTAGGCCACCTTTCTGATGTTGGTATGTGGGTCATGTCTTTATTTTGTTTAGTTGAGTTTTGTGTGTTATGCGTTTTGTGACTTTATTGAATTCTCCTAAGTGTTTCTTTATGTGAGATTAATTATAAATACCTTAGTGTTATTAATAATTAATGTATATCGTCATGCATTAATTAAATAAGGGATAAATTATAATAGGACCATTATATTATAAAAACAAATAAATCGATCTTACCAAGTAATCTAACTAAATTATTTATTTAATATATCATATAGTGGATTTTATATTGTGTCATGTATTTTTTGGTAAAAAGTTATTTAGACTTAAAAAAAATATATATATCTTGTTGACTTTTGTGTGTGAGGAAATTTAAATTTAAATGTATTGAATTTGGAGGAAAGTATTTTCAATTTTTATTTTAGGAAAAGTAATTTTTTCCAAGGAAAAGATTTTTGCCCTAAAAAGATATTTTAGGTAAAAATCCTTTATATTGGTGGATTTTTCTAGACTATGGAGGGGGTTCTGGCATTTGAAAAATTTCCTCTCTCCAATTGAAGGAAGTTCTTGCACTTGGAAGGATTGGTGTAATCTTCTTCAATTTTCTCCCAGGAAAGCATTTGAAGGTTGGATTTCTAAACTTTTGTTTTGTTCATTTTGTTTAAATATCTGAGAATGTGTGATTGTAATTGTTTTCTTCTTTTCCTCTCTATATGGAAGAAATAATTGGTTGAGAAATTATCTCTTAAGCTAGGTATTTTGGGTTATCAATTTAATTTTAATGAATATGCAATTCATTCTTCTTCTATTGTGAAATTGAGATAAGGGGTTTTTCAAATTTTCCAATTTTGGGAATAAAGAAATTGACTGTGAAATATGGATGAATTGAAAATTTCTTTAAAATTTGTTATCTAAATCATAGTTTTCAGATTATTGGATGTATTTTATTGAATGCATTAACATTCAATTTATTTACTAAATTCATTCAATATTTACCTGTGCAACAAATTTATTTTGCTGTGTTATTTTTTTGGAATAGCTCTATTTTTTTTTGGCATTTTTTTGTTTGTGCTCGAAGGGTGTGGGGGAGATAATGATCCAAATTATGGATTTGGATGACAACACCTGAGTGAGAACCTGCGGTATTGTGGATTTGTTTACACAAACAAGGTAAACATAGAATTGAAGCAAGCCAAAAAGTAATCCATTCAATTCGAAACTCCAACATATAATAGTTCATGAGATTCCAAGGGTCACCAAAACCCCTTGAGAATCGAAACTCAACAATAATTATTTTTTATTACATATAAAATCCAAAACTATAAAATTTTCAAAAAACTATATGAAATTTTGTGTTAACTTTAACTAGACATAACTTTCTACTCATGACTTGAAATTGTGAGCCGTTTAACTCGTTGGAGAGGTCTCCAAGAGTTGAAGGTGAAGTCCTAAAAGAACGTGCCTATGAAAACATTCTAAAGGATGGGCCAAAGTTTCAAGGGCTGAAAATGCCCTGAAGGCCTTGTGTGAAACTTTTTATACCATGAGAGAGGTCTGATACCATGTGAGATTTTGCAAAGATCTAGAGGCAATGGAAAGCATACATAAGAGAGAGAAAATAGATGATAGGAATAAATTGTATTCTATCAAGATGCAAAATATGATCAACTCGATCATTACAAGATGTTCAATGATTGCCCGTCCAAAGTTGCCTGTGATTGTCCGTACAAACAATGTAGATGAGCCTGCTTATATAGGCAAGGCTATATGGATATGTGAGCACACAAACATGACATGTGGTTCAATAAGAAACAAGGGTAGGTAGGAAATAGGTGTGGTAGGTAGGAAAAACAATAAAAAATTTCACATGAGGCGGATCACCCACCGAAGGTGGAATTATCACTCCACAATAAGTGGATATGATAGAGTAGTAACAAGATCAACACCATAAAAGGTGGAAATTCTCATAGACACACTATCCCAATGTGGCACAAACACCCAAGTGTCTCATACCCAAACTACTATGAAATGCATTATCCTAAGTAAGCTTAAGTAAGGTGTAATAATATCCAAGATGAATAATTATTTACACCAACACCCCCCCTTAAGTGCAACTTAGGGGAATGCACTTAAGTCTACAATGCAACTAAGCAATGCAAGATGGGTCCCAGCTACCAGGCCATGTTAGGTACCCATGTACAAATGCAAATGCAATCACCCATAAAGTGGGGAAAGAGAGAAAAACCCAATGGGAAAAAACTCCCCCACAAAAGAGAGATGATGAAAGCACACATTGCTCTCAATGATGAAGGAGAAGAACAAAAATATGTCCCCCCCATAAGAGAGAACAGAAGAAGCCCCCCCTCAATGTCGAATCTCCTGCAAAGATGGTCCAATGATGGTGACCAAAATACCTCCCCATAAGGAGGAAATAGAGCCAATGCTGCACCAATAATGTCAAAGTGTGACAAAACCATGTACCAAGTCGATGATGATGAATCACTTACTACAACAAAAAGAAGATCAGGCATGGAGACAACCTATTGTGAGCATCATCTGGATACTCAGAAATAGTAGAAATACTGGTACAATCCAAGCCTCATGGGAGTCATGTACAAATGTGTACAATAGATGTCTCAATTGGAGCCATGCACCAAGTCTCACAAGATATTCCTAATCTACGTGTACAAGAGGATTACATCAAATAGTCAACAATGACAAGATACAAAGAGGTGTGGCACTTTATGATAGTGCGAGTACAACATTGCTCATGCAAGAGAATACAACATGATAGTGAAAATATAGAAACATGAAAATGATGCCACCAAGAAGCCCTATTGAATACTACAGAAAAAGACACCTTCGTTTCGGATGTGGCCAAGAGATATAAAGGAGAAAATCAACCCCCCCCCCCCTCACTATGGGTTGGAAGCACTGCAAAACAGGTATGAAGTGACAAGGAAAAATTGTGTTCCCAATTTGACTTATTCCATGATATTTGTGTTTTTAAAAGATTAAAAATCTAAAAAAACAATAATTTATTATCCCCATATAGAAAAACTTTATTAAAAAATAAAGAAAAAAATAAAATAAGGCAATCTTTTTTTTTTTTAAAAAGAAAAAAAACTTTAATAAAATTATTTTTTTTAAAACTAAACCAAAAAAGCCCCCCCCCCAAATAAAGCGAAATTTAATTTCTTTTTTTGAATTTTCCAAAAATAATTAAACGGAAAAAAAAAAAAAATTCAGACCTATACCTGCAAGTCCATACAGTGGGCCAAGAGGGGAGATTTTTTCAACTCGGGGTAACGGAGGCCGATTTTGATGAATTGAGAAATTGATCTTGGGGTGTTTGGGCCTTCTAAGTGCAATGGCGATGACAAATTTGGCCAAAAGTGCTTAAAAATTGCAGATCACTGCTTGGACAAGTCACCACCCTCCACCTTCAAACGACCCTAGATTTGGCCTCGGATGTCAGATTTGGATGAAACAAAAGGCAATTATTAATTTATCAAACCTGCTCAATCCAATGGTGACCTCAAATCTAACCCAACAATCTCCAAAATATTCAACCCCAAATTTCTCTCTATTGGCAAACCAATGGCACTCTAATGGCTCTGATACCATGTGAAATTTTTGATACCATGAGAGAGCTCTAATACCATGTGAGATTTTTCCAAGATCTAGAGGCAATGGAAAGCATAAATAAGAGAGACAGAATAGATGATAGGAATAAACTGTATTCTATCAAGATGCAAAATATGATCAACTAGATCATTACAAGATGTTCAATGATTGCCCGTCAATAGTTACCCGTAATTGTCCGTACAAACAATGTAGATGGGTCTACTTATATAGGCAAGGCTATATGGATATGTGAGCATGCAAACATGACATGTGGCTCAATAAGAAACAAGGGTAGGTAGGAAATAGGTGTGGTAGGTAGGAGAAACAATAAAATATTCCACATGAGGTGGATCACCCACCGAAAGTGGAATTATCACTCCACAATAAGTGGATATGATAGAGTAGTAGCAAGATCAACACCATAATTATCTACCCTACTCGAACCACTTTATACAGATAGATATGTTGTTGTTTGAGTGTTTTCACCATGGTGTCTACAATCTGATCACATTGAAATTCTATAGTGGAAATTGTTTCTGCCACATCTGCAACACCTAATAGTGGAGGAAAATATGGCTTCAAGAGTTCCACATTGAAGATTGGATGAAGACCCAGAAATGGGGGTAAATTGAGCTCAAAAGCATTATCACCAACTTGCTTTATGATTGTGTATGGCCCATAACGTAGAGGACGAAGCTTCCTATTGGCACCCTATAATCATTCCTTCTGGATATGCAACCCCCGGCTTGAAAATTATTGCCTCTCCTTATATTTCTATTTGGTATGCTCTAAGATTTCAAGAACTTGTTGTTGTAGATGATGAATTTAATCAATTAACTATGTTGCCTTATATTCCTCCTTACCAACACGTAGATCTAGATCAGGTTGAATAAGTGGTATGGCAACATCCATGGGTGCAAGTGGTTGAAAACCAAGACAAACCTCAAATGGGTTGTGACCAGTCGAACTGTGAATTTCCCTATTGTAGCTATGTTGAACATATGGAAGACTTTCATCCCATGTGCGGGGATGTTTTGAGAGATAAATGCGTAGGATGTGCATGATCATCTAATTCACTACCTCTATTTGGCCATCAGTTTGAGGATGGAAAGCACTAGACTTTGTTAATTTTGTGCCCATCTTCTCCCATAATGTAGACCAGAACTTACTAAGAAACATGTTGTCCCTATCTAAAATAATGGTATTCGACAGACCAAATGAGCCCAAATGTATTCAAAGAAAAGCTTTGTAGTGTCCTCGGCAGAAATTGTCTTTTTACAAGCCACTATTACTACCATTTTTGAGAGCCTATCTACCACAACATACGCACAATTGTGGCATGTTTTGGTGGCAGGAAGACCAGACATAAATTCCATAGAAACTGAATGCCAAGTTTTTTCAGGAATAGCAAGTGGTGAATATAGTCCAAGTTTACGATTGGCAGGCTTAGCAATAACACATGCGATACAAGCTTGAATATATGAAATGACATCATTTCTCAACTTTGGCCAATAAAAATACCTCTAAAGTATAGCAGTAGTCTTACCTATGCCAAAATGACTAGTAACCTTAATATAGTGAGCTTCCCATATTAGCTTTTTGCATTCTACATTGGGCACATAGATTTGGCCAAGGTGACAAAGCATTCCATCTTGCAAATAGAAGTCATTCACTTGATTGTCCTTCACCAATTGATTATAAACATCTATAAACTCAACATCATTTTCATACAAGCAAGCCTAGGCTTCAGTTTGATGACCATATGAGTCCAATACCATATTTATAGCTGCAATCGGAGGCTTGCTCAAATAGTCTGTTACTTTGTTAGTGCTTCCCTTCTTATGGTGAATATTGAGATGAAATTGTTGAAGATAGGCTGACCATTGTTGATGTTGATCATTCTGCAACTTCCCTTGTGTTTGCAAAATTTGAAGAGGTTTGTGGTCTGTGTGGATGACAGTCTCCTTACCCAAAATATAATGTTTCCACTGCTTACAGGCTTCAACAATAGCATACATTTCCTTGTTGTAAGTGGCATATCGGTGCACTCTATCAGAAAAATTCTCATTATGATATGCAACTGGGTGACCATGCTGCATGAGGACTGCTCCTAAGGCATATTTTGATGCATCAGTTTGTATTTCAAATGACTGTTGTAGGTCGAGAAGAGATAAAACTGATGCATAACATAACCTTTATTTTTAACTCCTTAAATGCTTATTGTTGAACACTTGTTCATTTGAACTTTCTTGTGCTCCCCCCCGCAATGACTGATTTAAAGGCCAAGACAAATGGGAAAACCCCAACACAAATTTGCGATAAAATTTTGCCAACCCGAGGAAACTTCATAACTCTGTGAGATTTCTAGGAGATGGCCAGTCCTTAATCACTTGTATCTTCTCAAGATCAACATGGACACCCTCACTATCAATAGCATACCCTAAGTATCTAATACTATGCATACTAAAGGAGCACTTTTCTTTGTTTACATAAAGCCCATGATCTTGTAAAGTTGAGAGAATTTTTTCCACATGTTGCAAATGTTCCTCCCAAGTTTTGTTGAAGATGAGTATGTCATCTAGATATACCACCACAAAGGAATCAGTGAACGGTCTGAGTACATCATTCATCATTTTCATGAATGTTGTTGAGGCATTTGTTAGACCAAAAGACATGACTAGCCATTCAAAAAACCCCTCTTAAGATTTGAAAGATGTCTTCCATGCATCAGCTGAGTCAATTCGTACTTGATGGTATCTTGATTTCAAATCAATTTTTGTGAAGAATCAAGCCCCTCTAAGCTGGTCCAAAAGGTCATCTATCTGAGGAAGTGGATACCTATTTTTGATTGAAATTTTGTTCAAGTCCCTATAGTCAATACAAAGTCTCCAAGTTCCATCATTTTTCTTTGCCAGAACAATGGGGCTGCCACAGGTTGATGCACTTGGATGAATATGTCCCTTCTCAATCAATTCTTGTATTTGCCTCTTAATTTCATTATTTTCTAATACTAATCTATGGTAAACTAGTTCATTAGGTAATGGACTTCCCGGTATCAAATCAATAGTGTGTCTCACTTGGTAGTGTGTAGGTACCCTGGTTGGTAACTTAAACAGATTCTCATATTTTATCAAAATCTGATCTATTGATCTTTTCTGCAGTGTTGTGGTGTTTGTGATGGAATGGGAATTATATACCGATTTCCTTTCTTCTTCAGAATGAATCATCAATAATATGAATGTTCCCATTTTGGCAACCAACCTCCTACATTTCTTAGCACTAATCAAAGATGTGGAGTATCCAGGGCTTACCTCTGGTATTCGATATTTCTAGCCACCTAAGTTGATTGTCATATTGTGAGGTCTGGATGGTGCTAGTACATATATGGTTGTTCCTGTAGAAAATCACAAACATCTAGAGGACCTACATCACAAATTACCTCATCTTTAAAAGGCTTTATAGAGTATGAAAGGTGACACTGCTGGTGCACTTGAATATCTCTCCCTTGACTTACCTATCCCATTGAATAGGGTTGTGGGTGTGTTGTTATTTTTAGATTCAATCTCTTCACAATCTCCGCTAATATTAGGTTCTTTTGACTTCCACTATCAACAATAAAGTGTAGGGATTTTCCTCCGACCCACATCTGTGAGTGGAATAATCTTTCCTCATCCACCCGGGGCAATATCTTTGTAGTAGCTACTGTTGCATATAGATCAGCCTCAATGACCTGTTCATGACTTTCTTTTCTGCAAGATTCTGCCACCTTAGGTTCTGCCTTATCCTCATGTTTCTCCATCATTAATCTTTTTATGGTTTTGCAATATTTTGTGTTATGAGAGGGACTTTTATGGAATTCATACCACATATTGTTCTCTTGTACCTTCTTCATACCCCGTGCCTTTTTCAGTGGTGGATTGGGAGAATATTCCTTGGAGGCTTTGTTTCCATATACTTTTGCCACCTTCACCCTTCCATTCATTGTTTGTGAAGTTATCCCTCCTTCCTTTCTGTTTGAATTTCTCCTCAATTTTTGTAGCAAATTTATATGCACTAGGTAAAGTGTCTATGTTTAGGAATTCCATTTCAGTTTGGATATACCTATGGAACCCACTTTCATATTTCAAACCTCGATGCTTCTCATAATCTTTGATGCCAAGCTTTACCGCTAAAGCATGAAACATATTAGTATATTCCTGAATAGTTTGGTCCTTTTTATGTCGAATCGATTGCCACTACATATATTTATGTTCGTATTGTTGGGATTCAAGAACACTGAGAAGGGGGGCTAAATCAGTGTTCTACTAGAATGAACAATTTTTAACTTTCTATACCATGCATATATAAACTGATAAACAAACAAACATATAATAAGGAGAAAATAAACCATCCACATAAATGAACACCATAACACACATAATTTATATGTGGAAAACCTCCATGAGTAAAAACCATGGTGGGATTTGTGACCCACAATATCAGTTCACTAGCCATATGAAAGGATATTACATATAATGGGGGCCTACACTTGCAGCTAGTCACATTGCTTATCACTAAAGAGTCTCACTAACTACAAGCTTCTTTTGAAAGAAAACAATGAAACTGAACTCAAGAATGCATCTGCTATGCCAAATAGAGTTCCAGTTAAAGCTCTGCTCAGTATCAGTTCACAACCTTGAACACTTCTATTAGTGTCTCTTCTCCTCCAAAATGCTTTCCAACCTATCCACAAATCATTGCATGATATGACATTCGCATACAAAATGATCTACATACATATATTTCGCTTTATACAATTTCTTCTATGTTTGCCTCTTATCATATATCTCATACATACAAAATGACTTAGCAGAATAACTTATATACCCATTACAAACAATATGCCTTATGTCGGCTTATAATACAATACAAAAGATATTCAATGTCGGATTCAACAATTACAAAATGATTTACTAAATAAATCCTCCTTGATGTCGGCTTCCAAAGAAGTATTAATGTCGGTGTCAGTGTTGGTGTAGCCCTGAATGCTCCAAAGTTGGTATATGTTAGTAAATGCCTCCTAGTGCTGGTATATGAATTCCATCATATCGTGTTGCCATCAATGACAAAAAAATGAATCCGATGAGTGTCAATTGCCACCAATATCCCCTTTTGGCATTGATAGAAACACTCATGTAAAAAATGGTTCCCCTGTCGATATGCTCCCCCTGAGAAGTACACTCCATCTGAAATGTGTTTCCCTGATATTTTTCACATATGAACATACTCCCCCTTTGACATTAATGCCAAAGACTAGTGAAAGAATTGAAAGAATAAGTGAATATGGTTAGTTTCATTGGAGCTTAACTGTCTTCAAGATTTTTGGGTATGCCTTTTGTAATAACTAAAGATATGTATCCCAATCAGATTTGAAAGTATCAGAAATAGATGAAAGTCCACTTTGTAAGCTGGAAATTGTTTCCTTCTCTTGAATATTTGTCAGTGTGGGTTTGGCTATCATATCCATGCACTCTTTCTTGTGAACACCCAATGAATCTAGTCTAGGACTTACCAATCCTCTTTTATTTCTTTCTCTTCTCAAGATTTTATCTCTTTCCTTCTCAAAAGAAAATATTTGGTTCTCCAAGGACAAAATTTGTCCATCAACGGATGTGGTTAGTGCAGTCAATCCATCAAAAGAGTTAGCAGTTTTAGCCATCTTATCATATAACTCCCTCAGTCTGCTATCTACATTAGTTGTAAGACTTTCTATGTTACAACACACTATGTAGATATTTGTACATTATTTTAAACAAACCTCAATAGGGATAAGTTTTTCCTCAATTTTATTCTTCCCTATTTCTATAAGCTTATCAAAAGCTATCCTTTTTGTTGTTGTGAAATGGTCCAAAGCCTGTCAGTTTGCAATCTACCTCAAAGATTGAAAATTGTTAGAGATATGCTCTATTAGAATCTTTAGCTTGTCGGAAGGGCTAGCCTCATTCTCAATTTGACAATTAGGAATTAGATTGTGCAATATTTTAACTAATTTGTCAATTATTTCCTTATCTGTAGTACCTTCCTTTAGTAATTTCTCAGTGGCCATCATCATTAATTTAGTTGGACTTAACTCAGAGACTGATTTCTTCTCAACCTGAGAAGTGTCAATTGCCATAATCTTTGTCGAGGAATCAGTTTTACCTATTGGTGTGGACTCAGTGATTTTTACCTTATCCATCTCAACCTCTATTGCATCGGTGGCTTTGCCACTTGGTGCAATGTCGGTTACTGTCGGTGGAGTATTATCCATAGTATTTCTAGTGTCCTATACATTGCCTTGCTCAAAAATGGTCTGTGTCCGTATTATCCATAGTATTTCTAGTGTCCTATACATTGCCTTGCTCAAAAATGGAGTATTATCCATAGTATTTCTAGTGTCCATATTATCCATAGTATTTCTAGTGTCCTATACATTGCCTTGCTCAAAAATGGTCTTTGTCCGTACAGACTGTACACTCTGCTTAGCTGTAGGTTGTGTTTGAGTATCTATAGTTACTGTCGGTTGTGTCAAAATTGGAGTTGAACTACCCAAAATACCTTTCCCTTTTGATTTGTCAGGAATGGTGGAAGTTGTTGGCCTTGCAAATTCTTCTTGAGATTTAAGAAAGTCTGGGTTTTTTCTGAAAGAATTTGGTCCATCCCTTCCTTGTCTCATTTACCACCTCATTTATTCTCCCCATCATAAGGCTAATCTATGAGGACTTACTACTAAAGATTGTCCTATTTGTAGTGTCTATACATCTTTTCATTTCCTCATTACCTACAACATCACACAATTCCAAAATTACTACTTCTTTGATCTCCCTATCTCTCTTGACATTGTCAAGTCTACTAGCCTCAAGTTTGTTATACAAGGATAAAGGTATCTACTTCAAAATTTCAATTAGGCTTTCTTATTGATGTCTATATATAAAAAATTAGCCTCTTCTAGTTCATTTTGCTCAGTTTCTTCTAAACCTTCATAATACTTAGATACATTTTTCAATATTCCATCTTTTGTAATTTCATCAATAAGCTCAGGATAGGTCATTGTGGTCTTACCGGTTCTAGTATTATCACCATTCTACTTATTGCTTGTGGTTGCCAGTGTGACTGGTTTCCTCTTCTACATAGGATTCCTTGCTAGTGGTGGAGGTGTAGTAGGCTCAGTTTCCTTTCTAACAAGTCTCCTCCTAGGCTCTGCCTTCTCCTGCTCTACCAATGGTTTTACCACATTCTTCATTAGTACCCTTCTGAAAGTCAGAGGTTCATTATCCTCAGAGTCAGAGTCAGAAGTGATAGGGGAAATGTGAACTTCAAGTTTCTTCACCTCTACAATACTAGCCACTACCGATTCAGCTGCCAGTTTTGATCCAGAACCCAGTTCAGTGTCTATCCTATGAATTACATCCTATATAAATGTAGACATCTTATCTATCTTCTTATCTCTTCTCTTCTTGTTAAAACCAGTTTTCACTTCAAGATCATTCTCTCATGTTGTACCAAAATGTTTTGTCTTATCATCTAATGGTGCATCTAACAACATCTTTACATACATTTCAAAAATGCTATCATCCACCTCATATCCAAGCTTGGTAATCTAGATTTGCCTAGGTTCAATTGCTTCCATAAGAGTTTCATCAATTTTTACCATTAAACAGATATCAGTGGAATACTTCTCCACAATGTTTTTTGAAATTCTCTCCCTTTGCCTCATGTTTTCTTGAAAAGTTTTAAAATAACCCTAAATTTTTTCATCTCTACCAGTGCCAAGACCAGTGATGGCTTCCTTGATCTGCATACCTTTTGGTATTTCATGAGCCCAATGCTTCTCACCAAGACTAGGTAGCTCATTTTGGAAGTAAAGAATTTAACATACAATGAGATTACCATATCTAAAAGTTCCTTTCCTAATTCCTTTGATCTTCCCAAGGTTCAACATTAATTCACTCCTCATTCATTCACTCAAATCATATTTCACATTGTTCCATAGCATCTGATGTGCAACATGTATGCAAGAACTAGATACATAATTCAATCGATTAGATTGAGTTACCTTATAGCCTAGTATCATGCTTGCAAACTTTATATCTGTGTCGGTGATCGTGCTTATTCTCATTGATCTGCTATCAGGTGTAGCACCAGTGAGTTTCTCAACTGCAGTGAGGGAAATTTTCTTGCCAGGTTCTTGGAAATTTTTATGCAGATCTTATGTGTAGCATAAGCAATAAATAGTCTTACCACTTCAAGTCTTACAACTGGGGCATAAGTCTCTCCATAATCAACTCCTTCTTCTTGTGAATAACCTTTGCAAACCAATCAGCCTTGTTCCTTAAAAATTGACCTTCCTCATTTAATTTATTCTCAAAAACCCACTTAGTTCCAATAATGTTCTTGTCTTTAGGTCTAGGTACTAGTTCCCATGTCTTATTCTTTTCAATCTGATCTAATTCTTCTTTGATTTCTTTTATCCAATCTTAATCCTTACTTGCTTCAATAAATGATTCTGGTTCAATTTGATAAATTAAACATATCTCTTTATCAGCTAACCTTCTCCTATTCATCACACCTTTCCTTTTATCTCCAATGATCCGATCTTCAGAATGATTTAGTTTTACATACCTGGGAGTCTTTGAGTTTTCTTGATTTGCTGACTCATTATGTTGTTCATCTATCACTATTGAATTTCCAAATGCTACCGGTGTCACTGGTTCACTATTCTGAACTGATTCTTGCATTATCAGTTCAGGTCTGATAATTTCATCTTCTGGTCCATAATCATATGCTCTTATCTTATTACTACCATGCTCATCCACCTTGACATTTCTGCTTTACATTATCCTATTCAATATTTTTTTTTTAAATCTATATTCTTTGCTCTTAGTAGAATAACCCAAAAATAATCCTTCATCACTTATAGGATCAAACTTTTCTAATGCATCATCTCTTCTAATGTAACATTTACTTCCAAAAATTATGAAATATCTAACAGCAGTAGTATGACCAAACCATAGTTCATAAGGAGTCTTACTGGTATTGATTTTAATGTGTATTATATTGAAAGTGTAAATAGCCATATTGACAGCTTCTCTCAAATAGATATCAAGCAATCTAGCTTCTCTCATCATATTCCTTGTTGCATCCAATATTGTTATGTTCTTTCTTTCCACCAATCTATTTTTTTCGGGTTCTAGGTGTAGAAAGTTGTCTCCTAATACCATTCCTCTCACAAAATTTGTTGAACTCACTAGAAATAAACTCACTGCCATGATCTGATCTTATGCATTTTACATTCAGTCCTATCTCAGTCTCAACCATAGCTTTAAATATTTTGAATTTCTCAAGAGCTTCATATTTTTCCTTCAAAAATGCTACCCATGTCATTCTAGATCATCCATAAGTAGCATAAAATATCTATCACCTTGAAAACTTTTAGTCCTTGCTAGTCAACACAAATCAATATGAATAAGATCAATAATTTCATTAGATTTATCATGTATACTTATGAAAGAAGTTCTAACCTACTTACCCATTTCACATTCTCTACATACTGGATTATGAGGTTTAACAATCTTGGGCAAGTCTTTGGCAACCGGTATTGAACTGATCTTCACAATGCAATCAAAATTTACATGACACATCCTCTTATGCCATAACTAACTTTCATCAATCTGAGAAATCAAGCAATCTTTCTCACTGGATTTCAAATGAAAGATGTTTCCTTTGGTCTGAGTTCCAGAAGCAATTTCCAATCTAGATCTATTGATGATCTTGCATTTTCCATCCTTGAATTGCAAATGAAATCCTCTATCCACCATCTGACCTACACTTCAAATATTATGCTTTAAGCCTTCAACATAGTAAACATTATTAGTATTAGTCTTACCATCCAATGATATTGTTCCTTTGCATTTAATCCTATGTGCCTTGTTGTCTCCAAATCTGACTAGTCCACCATATTGCAGTATTTAAAACTTTCTCTTGTCACTAGCCATGTGATGTGAGCATCCACTGACTATGACCCATTCATCCTTCCATTCAATTTTAACAATCAAATATTTTTCATCAGTATGAGTTGCTTCAATGATAGATTCTAAAGAATCATCCTTGATAGCAATAAAGACCCAATCTTTGTTGGAGGAAGCCCCATTACCGGTTCCACTCACAGGTTCATCATCATCATCATCAGAAATACCAAAATCATCATCACTAGTATAATAACATGATTTATCCTTATTCCTTCTAAATCTAGATTTGTCCTAATATTCAGGATTAGGCTTGTAATTCCTCACAAATCTTTCATGATTCCTAGCAGCTCTTTCACGACATCTAGAAGCAAAATGACCAATCTTACTACATGAAAAACACTTGAAAGGGACTTTTCCTTCATACTTACTTCCAACTAGTCCTTTAGGGATTATTCTAGCAATCAAGGCTTCCAAATCTTCAAGTTCTCTTTCTTCTCTCTCAATTTCCTCCATATCCTTAGCATACATCTCTTTCCAATCTATATTTTGCTTACCGAAGGCAAATGCTTTAAATACAATCTCAGTTTTAGCAGCACTCTGATCTCCAAGTTCTTCAAGTTTAAAAGTAGTCAATTTCCCAAGTAATGTATCTCTATTCACAGGGGTACTTGACACTGTTGGGATTTCATTGATAGTAGTATCCTTCTAATGAGAAGGCAATAGACTGGGAGGAGGAAAACCTTAACCTGACAATCTCAAAGGTTCACAAACCAAATTGGTAATCCCTAATTCTAAAGATCCTTACACCATCGCCAAGTCAAGAAATGATTCAATGACACCAAACAACACCTTGGACAAACCCAAGGCTCCACTATGTCCACATACAGACAACTAACACTTCTCAAGTTTTTGTGTTGCTACACACACATGAACATTCATGAGTGGGCTACTACTATGCTTAAGGGTTTGAATAGCCCACTTGAGAAATTCAATACAAAAACCCTTGGAGGGGTGTTCTCACAGCACTTTAACAAAAATTAAATAGGATTTAATGGTTTAGATCTACCAAAACATCAATCTTGACTCATTCACCCACAATCATGAACCGGTTGCTATTAGGCCTCCTTTTGAAGGAATCAAGTGATAACTTGTGACAACCTGATATTCTAGACAAAAAAGTTATGTTTTTGGATACCCTTTTGGGATTTCTAAACAATATCTTAGTTTACAATACTAGATCAACTTGCAGATATCCCAACCGGTACTACACTAATAGACCTAATAGGGCTATTTGACCTATTTGACTGAACACCTTTCACAAATTGGTTAGACTCTCCTATTGGATGACCATCTTTGACCATGAAATATTATAAAAACCTCCAAAACACTCTTCTACCACATTCAATCCCTTTATTAGTGCTCTACCTCTCAATTCTCACGCACTGCGCTCAACAAACCAGTCTGTCACATAGAGATGTCAGACCTAGGGTTAGTTCTCCATCCTCTTCACCCTATTGTATCCTCTTAATTTATTTCAGTACTGACATATGATATAGTGGCCTATCATCTCCTATAATGGCAAAGTGTTCAGTTAAGGATTGATAGGCCAAAACCCATTATTGCAGATAAACACTAGGGGTTTAAGGGTTTAGGCTACCCAGTAAAGATTTGCTTGTAGAAATAGGCAGGGATCACTTCAAGCCTCCATACTAAATACAAAACAAAGGTAATACAATCTAATTATGGGATCTATGCCATGAGAATTCTTACCAATCCACCTTTAGTATGTAATCAACAGAAATTAGACGGTTTCTTCGAGTTTCCAACAGTTTTTGATGCTTCAATTTTTTTCCAAACAACCAAAACTCAACCAACATACATTATTTGGTGTTTGGGGCCTTTAAAGGTGTTTCTCAAATGACCACAACTACCTCCAACTATTTTTCAAACTGACTGACCGTTGGAGAATCCCGATTTACAAAAAGTCCAAAAATTGTCATGACAACAAATTGACAATATGACAACTTTTGCATAATCAACCAACTTAGACTCTAGACTATCCTAGTCCCCCAAAATAATTCATTTGATTTCAAAACATCAAAAATGACTCAAATAGACTTGTGGTCACTTGATCCATCAATTTAGACCATTGTGACCCTTATTGACTCAATTTTCTCTACCAGACCCTAGATGACAATTTGATCTAAACATGGACAAACTTGTCACACTCCTAGGACATTTATAAAAAGGACCCATAGGGTCTTATTAAATTTCTTCTAACTAATAGAAAATCTTCTTATTCCTGGCTCATGCCTTTATAGGTAGGTGCTCCTACACCATACTCCTCAGGTGAAATTTGTCTCAAGTCCTCTTAGAGACTAACTGCTAAAAATCACCACCTTTCTTTTTGATATGTTCTTCTAGCATCTAGGTAGCTTCTGAGTCAAGGTAGCCTTGCCATCTGAATAAGTGTTCAAAATAGGTCTTGTGCCTTATTTTCTTGGCTTCCCTACTATCCAAAATGCAATCTGTTTTAGGCGGTTCCTTAGGTGGTAATTTTTTTATCCATTCTTCACTTTCCTGAACAGATTCACCTACACATTCTTTTGTAGTAGGACTCCTATACAATGTTAGATCAGAAACATAAAAAATAGGTTAAATAGCAACATCATCAAGGAGTTCAATTTTTTAATCATTAGGACTATATTTATCCAAAATTTTACAAGGTCCAATTTTTCTCATCCTCAACTTGCTATAGCTTCCCTTGGGAAACCTGTCCTTGCTAAGATGAACCATTACCATGTCACCCACTTGATACTTCACATCTCTCCTTCTCTGATCCACTCTTTCTTTAACCTTTTGATTGTTTTGTTGTAAGGTATCTCTGACTTGTTGATGCACCTCTTTCATAGCCTCTGCAAACCAATCATAATGTCCACTACTCTTGTCCAACCCTTGGACATCTATCAATTCAAATACTCCTCTTGGATGACTACCATAGACTATCTCAAAAGGACTCAAACCTGTACTCCTATTTATTGAATCATTATAGGCATACACTGCCTGAGGTATCACCACATCCCAACTACTTCCATGATCCTTTGTCAAACATCTAAGAGGATTTCCCAATGACCTATTCACATCTTCAGTTTGGCCATTAGTCTAAGGGTGATACGCTGAACCAAAAGGCAAATTTGTACCCAAATTTGTACCCATCCTTTTCCACAAGGTTCTCCAAAAATTCCCTACAAACTTTTTGTCCCTGTCAGATACAATACTCAAAGGCAACCCATGGATTCTAACAATTACTCTGAAAAACAATCTAGCAATATAGCTAGCATCATTTGTGGTTTTACAAAGAATAAAGTGAGCCATCTTATTGAACCTATCTACCACAATAGACACATTGTCATGACCATTCAAAAATATGGTTTCTCCTATCCATTCAAAAAACTAAGAGCATGATTGTCAGTATACACAATAAACTCCTTAGGAAGAAAGTAATGCCTCCACTTTTTCAGAGCTTGGACCATAGCATACAACTCTAAATCATACGAGGAATACTTCCTCTTTGCTTTCTTTATTTTTTCACTGAAAAAGGCCACCGGTCTCCCCTCTTGGCTCAATACTTCTCCTATAGCCAAACCACTTGCATCACATTCAATGGTGAAAACCTTACTGAATTTAGGCAATACTAGGACTGGGTACTTGGCAACTTTCTATTTTAAACACTCAAAACTCTTAGTTGCTTCTTTGGTCCACACAAACTTCACCTTACCACCACCCTTGATGGTTTCTAACATAGGTTCACAAATATCACTGTAACTTCTAATGAATTTCCTATAAAATGTTGCCAAACCATAAAAACTTCTTACCTCTTCGGTTGTCTTAGGTGTAGGCCAGTTCAGAATAGCCTCTACCTTGGAAGAATCCATCTTCAAGTCACCCTTAGAGATGAAAAATCCTAAGTACACAAACTCTTACTTCATGAAGTCACACTTTTCTAAATTTATCATCAACTTCTGCTCCTGCAGACGCTTCAAGACTATCTCCAAGTGTTTCAAATGCTCCTCCTTGCTCTTAGTGAACACCAATATGTCATCAAGGTATACTACCACAAACTTCCCTATAAACTCCTGCAACACATCATTCATTAGTCTCATAAAGGTGCTAGGAGAATTTGAAAGACCAAAAGGCATCACAAGCCACTCATACAACCCTTCATTGGTTTTGAATGCAGTTTTCCAATCATCCCCAGCTCTTATCCCTATATGATGGTACCCACTCTTGAGAAATTTTTTAGAGAAATAGGTAGCTCCCCCTAAATAATCCATTAGGTCCTTTATCCTTGGAATAGGAAACCTATATCTGATGGTTATCCTATTGATAGCTTTAGAATCAGTGCAAAGTCTCCATTTCCCATCCTTCTTTGGGGCTAAAATAGTAGGTACTACACATGGGCTAAGGCTCTTTTTTATCAGCCCTTTATCCAAGAGCTCTTGAATTTTACTAGCTATCTCTTCATTCTATTGTCGGGTCATTTTATATGCTACCTTGTTAGGAAGTACTGCTCCCAGTATGAGGTTGATCTGATGACTAATATCTCTGATACGTGGTAGGGAATCAGGTATATCTTCCGCAACCACTCCCTTGTACCGGTCTAGCAGTTCCCTTACCTCCTTAGGTCCTACCTCACTCACACCCTTCTTCCTTTGTTCCTTGGTCTTGACAATCAAATAAAAACCTACTCCACCCTCCTCCTTTAGTGCATCAAGGAATTATTTTTCTCCTACCACCATCACACTATGGGTCCCCTTCTACCACTGACTGTATCCTAAAGATCACACCATCCTTTTGGAAGGAGTAAGTATTCTTTTCTCCATCATGATGAGCCTTTCTGTCAAACTGTCATGGTCTGCTAAGCAAAAGATGTCAGGAATCCATTGGAAGGATGTCACACAAAATTTCATCCTTATACCCCCCAATACTGAACTCTACACATGCTTGTTCATTGATGAGTATGTGTTGCCCTTTGTTCAACCAATTGACTCTATATGGACAACTATGGGGTATTCTCTCCAAGTTCAACTTATTTAGTACTTCCAAAGATACAATGTTATCTGTAGATCCTGAATCTATGACAACTTTACAAACCTTTCCTTGAACCTTGTAGTTGATTCTCAACAAAGCCTTCCTTTGGGGTGGCTTAGTCTTCATCGGTTCCTTAAGTAGTGTCCTCTTGACCACTAGGTTCTCTCCCATCTCTGATGTCAAATTCACTTCAGGAGATATCACACTCCTTGCATCTTCTTGAGTCAAAGTGGTTCTCCTCTCACCACCATGAGAAGTTGAGGCCTTCTCTAGACACTTGTAGGTCGGGTGCCCCATCTAATTGTAGTTATAGCATCTCATACTAGAGAACTTGGATCCTCTCCCTGATCCATTTGGCCAACCTCTTCCATTAGGTCTTCTCCCTTGGTAGCCTCCTCTCCTACTTGAGTCCCCAACTTGCTCTCCTTGGCTAGACTCACCACTAGACCTTCGGTTAGGACTTCTTCCTCCAAAACTGTCTTTGCCTCTGAAACTTCTCCCTCCTTTACCTCTATTACTCTATTCACTTCTTCTCTTTAGTTTCTCTTCTACCCTTAGGGCCAATTGAGAATACTTGTTCACTATCTCTGGTGCCAAGATGCTGACCTCATCTTGGATGTTCATCATTAGGTCATTCAAGTACCTAGTCACTTTCTCTAACTCTTCTTCTTTTCTTTTTGATTTGAGACTGAGTTTATGAAACTCCTCCATATATGTATTCACATCAAGGTCTCTTTGTCTGAGGTTCTATAATTTTCTATACATCTGCACTTCATAGTCAATGGGCATGAATTGTGCCTTGATTTTAGCTTCCATCCTTTCCCACGAGGTTATCATAATTTTTCCCTCCTTAACTCTCTACCCTTGTACATAGTTCCACCATGTAAGAGTAGACCCCTTCAACCTTTCTTTTGCCAACTTAACCCTCTTATATTCAGGGATTTCTTTGTACTCAAAATTACTGATCAATGCCTCAATCCAGTCTATCACCTCTTATGCTTCCATACTTCCACTATATATAGGAAACCCATCAATAGTGTCCCTATTAACTAACCTCAAGGCATCTACAAATGCTCTCTGATCTGCAAGTATCTCCTCTACCCACTTAGAGGATTCCCCATCTTCTTTATCCCCTTCTTCATCAGTGTCACTTCCATCTTCCTTATTCTTAGTCTTTTTTAGTTCTTCAAGGTTGTACTTGAGCATCTCTTCAATCAAATTCTTCACCACATCTTGTGACATACTCTTAGGAGGCATTTGGTCATCCCCTATTGCAATCTCTTCCTCTGACATAAACTAAGACCACACCACCCAAGTGATCTTCAAAATCCTACTCTGATACCAATATGATGAGGAGGCAACCGACCAGAAGGAGGAAAACCTTAACCAAACAATCTTTAAGGTTCACAGACCCAACCGGTAATCCCTGATTCAAAATATCCTTACACAATCACCAAGTCAGGAAATGATTCAATGACACCAAACAACACCTTGGACAACCCCAAGACTCCACTATGTCCACTTACAAACAACTAACACTTCTCAAGTTTTTGTGTGGCTACACACACACACTAGCATTCATGAGTGGGATACTGCTAAGCTTAAGGGTTTTAATGACACACTTGACCAATTCAATACAACAAGCCTTGGAGGGGTGTTCTCACAACACTTCAACACAAATGAAATAGGATTTCATGGTTTAGGTCCACTGGATCATCAATCTTCACTCATTCACCCACAAACCTGAACCAGTTGCTATTAGGCCTCCTTTTGAAGGAATAAGGTGATAACTTTTGACACATTGAGATTCTAGACAAACAAGTTATGTTTTCGGATATCCTTTTGGGAGTTCTAAACAATATCACAATTTTTGGTATGAGATCAACTTGCAGATATCCCAACCAGTACTACACTAGCAAACCTAATAGGGCTATTTGACATGTTTGACTGAACGCCTTTCACAAATTGGTTAGACTCTCCTAAAGGATGACCATATTTGACCATGAAATATTATGAAAACCTCCAAAACACTCTTCTACCACATTCAAACCCTTTCTCGATGCTCTACCTCTCAATTCTCACACACTGCACTCCTCAAACTGGTATGTCACATAGAGATGATAGACCTAGGGTTAGTTCTCCATCCTCTTCACCCTGTTGTATCCTCTTAATGGCTTTTGGTACTGACATATGATACAGTGGCCTATCATCTCCTATAATGGTAGAGTGTTCAATTAAGGATTAATAGGGCAAAACCCATTATTTTAGACAAACCCTAGGGGTTTAAGGGTTTAGGTTACCCAGTAAAGATTTGCTTGTATAAATGGACAGTGATCACTTCAAGCCTCCACACTGAATGCAAAATAAAGGTAAGACAATATGATTATAGTATCTATGCCATGATCATTCTTACCAATCCACCTTTAGTATGCAATCAAAAGAAATTAGACAGTTTCTTCGAGTTTCCAACAGTTCTTGATATTTCAATTTCTTTCCAAACAACCAAAACTCAACCAAAATACATTCTTTGGTGTTTGGGGCCTTTAAAGGTGTTTCCCAAATGACCACAATTGCCTCCAACTATTTTTCAAACTGACTAGCCATTGGAGAATCCCGATTTACAAAAAGTGCAAAATTGTGATGACAACAAATTGACAATATGACAACTTTTGCATAGTTCGACCAACTTAGACTCTAGACTATCCTATTCCTCCAAAATGATTACATTTGACTTCAAAACATCAAAAATGACTCAAATAGACTTGTGGTCACTTGATCCCTCAATTTAGACCATTGTGACCCTTATTGACTCAATTTGCTCTACCAGACTCTAGATGACAATTTGATCCAAACATGGACAAACTTGTCACACTCCTAGGACATTTACAAAAATGACCCATAGGGCCTTATTACATTGCTTCTAACTAATATAAAATCTTCTTTTTACTAGCTCATGCCTTCATAGGTAGGTGCTCATGTACCACCTTCATCTTGTAAGTCAGAGGTATAACTCTCAAAACTTTTGACACTATCTCATCTTCACTGACTGATTTGTAGAAACATTTGATACCCATGACAATCTCATTGACTCTATCCATGAAAGAACTTATCTTCTCATCCTATTCCATCTTTAAAGTTGCATACCTTACCCGGAACCCTTCAAGTTTAGCAATTTTACTACCTAGTCACCTTCATAAAGAGTTTCAAGATTCAACCAAATTTGCTTAGCATTCTCCAATTCTATGGCATTCAATTCTTTTTCATTAGATAGGGTGCTCAACAAAGCTTCTTTTTCTCTCACATCATTTTCAGCTCTCTTCTATTCATCAACAGGTGCCGGTGTTCCAAAATTAGGATCATGAGGTATATACCCTTTCTCTACTATCTCCAAACTCTAGCTCCAAGACATTTGAGATTAATCTTCATTCGGTCCTTCCATATTTTGTAATTTGTACCATCAAATCCAGGACTCTCCTTCTGGTAGGGACTAAATGTAGAACTTGATGCTAATGCCATCAGATCTCCTCACATAGTTAAGCTTTTGTAGAGAGGACCTTGCTCTAATTCCATACTCTGATACTGGGAGTAAACTGAGAGGGGGGAGGGTGAATCAGTTTACACTAATACATTTGGTCTAGAATTCCAATGGAGGTTTCTAATGAAGAAGGTATATTGTGACCAAATTTGATTTTTTTTGAAAAAATGCCTGAATTCGTCAGAATTCCGATGGTAATTTCAAATTTGGTTTTGACGGAGAAGGCATTAGCAATGAAATTTGTTTTTTTTTTCAAAAAAGTGCCCGCGTTCGTTGAAATTTTGACGACAATGGGCATTACTTAAAAAAAAAAAAAAAAAGAGGGCAATTCATTTGTGCATTCAATCCCGCGCATGCTTCTGCATTGACTTCAACCCCTGGCAAGATCAAAAAACACACTAAACATTCAAGGTAGAATCTTCACCTTAATTTCAGATTTACATAATGAGGAATTGTTGAATCTTCACCTTCATTCATCGAATCTTCGGATTTGCATAATATTTCCATGAGGAATTTTGGATTTGCATAACATTTGCATAATATGAGGAATTGCTTGGGTAGAATCTTCACCATTCGAGGTAGTTGAATTACTTGTAGGATTGCTCTGATTTCTTGTTGAACCATAGCCTGTTTCAAATCTGATTGTTGAACCTATTGATTCACAACTACCCATCGGGGGATGCATAACTCTCCTTCCCACCAACCGATGTTGAACTAACCCCAATGATACATATCAATTAATCTTGAACCCTGGTCTATTCAACCACCCACGCTGAGAACATGTTATGTATATAATCTAATCCCAGTGGTAAGCAGTTTCCATAAAGATATGGGCCTTGTCGATTTGAACCTAATTCCTAGGTCATGCACTAGAAAAAGAAAACCTTCAAGATTGTTTTAATGTTCCAAAAAAAGAAAACCTTCAAGATCATTTTAGTGTTCCAAATATAAAAACATTGAAAAGAAGACTAATAGGAAGGGACAATATCAATACCAAATTTAACAAAGTAGTTCCCATCCTTAGATAAAGCCCATACCAATTTTTCCTTAGCTTCCATTATGAAAAACTTAAGTTATTCAAAATCCTAAGAATTTCATCTACAATTATGTGTGGAGGTTCATGTTGATGGTCAAAATGGTACAAACAACACAAGCCTAGTATTACTACGGGAATTCTCCTGAAAGAGGTGGGAATGAGGAATCATGACTGGGATGTCTAAGTGTTGGTCTCTTAAGTTGATTATCAACTATACTGCTTGTTGAGATCCCTCTCAACTATACTCTAACAAGAAAGATAGAGTAGGGAGCAACAGAAAACAAATTACTAGCACATATTCTAAGTATACATGATCAACATGGTTAGTTTTCATATCCATTTGACATGTTAAATTAATAAAATCTAGAAAATAAATGAAGTAACCACAAATATTTTTAGATCATTCTTAAATCATGGAAGATGTAGACACTAGAAAAATACCAAAAACTCAATGAGACAATGAATTGACAACAACTTGATATATTGACCATGTACTAGTAAATCACTAGCACTTGAGTCCACTATCTTCATAAAATGTATCATGAAACAAAGAGAATAAAGAACCACAAAAATTGAAATAAACTATGCTAGAGACCTCAAATCATCAATATTCCAACCTTTAAAATATCTTGAAAACATCAATTTATAAGAGGAAACCTCCCTAATTCTATGAAATAACTTGCCCAAAATTACCTAACCTCTAGGGAGTCCAACCAACATGCAAGTTGCTAACTTTTTTCATTCTAGTCCAATAACCCCATAATAGTAAGTATGATATGCCAAATAAGAGAAAGTGAGTAATTACTAGCCCAAACTAGAGTGGACAACTCACACTTTCATTTATACTTTGTGTACATTGAAGTTGGATTTCATGTATGTAGAGCAAGAAGTTGAAATTCTTGTAGAAAGAAGGAAACTTTCTAATTTTTTTGTAGTTCACTAATAGTATTTAGATGGGCCCTTACTTAAATAAAGATAAGCTTTCTAGGTCATCACTTAGAATTAACTAAGAATCCATTATTTTCCATCTACTTGATCAAAATTTGAAACAAATCAATTCGGACTTGGATTTCTTGTGGAGGAAGCCTTCTTTTGTCTTTCCTTATACTCCTTATAATTATACAAATATTAGCCTAAAGATCTTTCATTTGGCCCATCTATCCATTTGATTTGAAAGTCAACAACTCTAACAACTTTATTTAGTTTGGTAATGGAATTCTCTAAGGCTTTCACCCCATTGGTAGCATGAGATGTAGCCACAATTAACCCCATACATTCATTCAAGACTTGTTCATCAAATTTACTATTTGGCCCAAACTTCCCTTCCACCTTCTTATCCCATTTAAACAAATTAACTTATATGGTGTCCAACCAATCCTTATTTGATCTAAAGGGATGAGCCCCCAAATTGATTGTTATGTATTCATCATAAGCCCGATGCTCAATTAACATGGGATAATGGCACTTTACCATCTTAGTTATTTTTCCTTTTGTGATTTCTAGATTGAATATTAGCTCGTCTAGACTACTTTGAATGAAGCCATTATCTTCATCTCTCAATACATCAGCTTCTTTGATTTTATTTTCACTCAATGTTTTAATTTCACTTCCTCGCATCTTTCTCCCATTGATTAGCACAGGATGACATTATTAATTCCAACTTACTAGCTTCATCATAAAAATTGTAGAACTTAGCAAAGAAGGTTCTGATATGATTCATTTGCTCCATAACCCATGTATCCATCATTGTAGCTTTACCCTGGGTGCAAGAGCACCTAGTTCTACCTAGTTTTGATGCATTTTCATATTTTGGGGTGATTGATCATGTTTGGTTTTAATGAATGAATAATGGACTGTGTTTATGTCCACGAGTGTGGTTTAGAGTTATTTGAAGTATGTTTTTCATCAAGGTTTGTTTTTTTCTCAGTTTTGGCCAATGTGCCCTTGTAAGCCAAAAATGGCATTATTTTGCAAAAATGTGTAAAACTCATTGTAAGGACTTAATAGGAATTTGTTCATGTTAGTTTGATGTTAGGTAACCATCCTAGGGGGTTTAGAATGAAGAAAAATACCTAAGTTACAAAAAGGCACAATGGAACAAAAGTTGTCATTATTGTTCGACAACTTTTTGTAACTTTTTGAGCAACTTTGCAAAATTGATTAAATTGGTGGTTAGGAAATTGATGAGGGGTTGGTTATGACCAAGGAGACATATAAAATGATTTTTCAATGATTTTAAATGGGTTGGAAGATCCAGGAGCAATTTTGAATAACATTTGAAGACAATTTCTAGATTTTTTTTGCTTAATATTTTGTCATTTTGGTAGCAGCAGTCCGTACCAAATGGATTGATCTTATTACTATCCTTCCATGGTGGTTTAGTAGTTGATATTGTGTTGCTTAGGAAGTGTTTGTATCTTGTCTTAGTACAGGTTTAGTGTGTGTTTACAAATTCTTTTCTACTGCACTGCTCTCGGTCTGAGCAAGGGTTTAAGACCCTAGCATACAAATATTCCATTTCTTTTTTAGGAAGAAAAGTAGGCATCAGCATCCATTAAATTGAGAAGCTCAAGGGGCATCAAGTTCTTAAATAATTTTTTCATGTACTATGAGACTAAATATCCTTCCTTTCTTGTTTAGATTGGTATAATTTTTGCATCCTTACCTTTATAGTCTCAATAGTTGCATCTCAAGTTTCTACTTCTCCCCATTTAGTTTATTTTCTAAATTTCACTCGAGTTCCCTAATGATCAAAAGGATCCATTTCTCAGTCATCCTTATTTGGTATTTGGATAGTGATGTTTGCAACTATCTCTCCTTTTGCATAGTTTTAGGTGGCATACAAGGTCATTGCCTTCTTTGGCTTCCTTGTGGCCTCAACCTCAACGATCATCTTTTGAAAACTTACTTTCTTCAATACTCTCTTCCTTATCCTTTCAAAGTTGAATTGTAGCCACTTAGGAACATCTATATTCTCATCACTTTGGATGGATGGGTTCATGGTAGTTACAACCTACTTTGGCCTTTGTTCTTCATCTTGTTGCTTGTGCACCTAAGTTTAAAATTCTGGAGGAGTCATCTTGGGGGTGGGGGCCTAGATAGATCCTCTTTTTCTTGTTATCCATGCTTCTTTGACTTCATGTTTCTTCTCTCTTCATTTTGTTTGGCCTTAGGCTCTGAAAATAAATTTTATTGGTCTTCTATTGTCATGATGATTGAGTTGTCTTGGTCCACACCCATTTCCATTGCTTCTTGTGTTTGCACTTGGGTAGGAGTAACCATAGGTGTATCATGATAACTTGGGTATCATATTATGTTGTGCACAGGGCTCCAAATTAGATTCGGTATGTGTTTGGGCATGAGGATAGTTTGATATCTATGTATCAAATAGTAAAAGGCAGTAAGAGTGAAGAATCTAGTGGGAAGACCAAATGATTGGTATTTTTAAGTGGTTGATGATAGAGAGGGGTGAGGGGAACCTATGCAACCTTCGAAAGGGTTTATGGATCAAAACCAAATGAAATAGATTAAATTTCTATGACTATCCTAAGGGTATTAATTGTCACATTCATAGTTTTACTAGTGATATTTTTTTTGGTTTGATAGAGTTGTGTTTGTAAACCTAAGTGTGGACATGTAATGGAGTCATGATATGTCTTAAGACTACATCAATACTTAACAACAACATAGTGTGTAGGCACCTAAAATATGAAAGGACTACATATTGGAAGGAGACAATCATCCATACTTATCACAAGCTTTTGTGGCTCATTTAGACTCAAAGTGAGTTGCAAAATGACCATCAATGTGTGAACCCTGTCTTCACAAATTATGATCAGTTTCCATGATACTTGACCCTATCCTCATGGTGTTGGCTTAATTCATATTAGTTTTTTCAAGCCTAGAAGCCAATTAATGTATCCAAGGGTGTCTAGAAGAATGGACTGTATGATCATTGACTTTGTATATTAAAACCATTATAAATGCCCCTACCTATGCATCACACACATTAGTCAAGGATGATAGTGTTGTGTGCAAAAATCCTATATGGATAGGACACAAGAATCTATAGCAGATAGTGCTATGTGAAATGTACTTAATATATTAGACTTACAAGGACATATGGGCAAGTTTGTGTGTGTGATGATGCCATGAAAGGCCTGATATCCTTGTGTATCAGATTGAGAAAACCAGTGAAAGACAAAAAAAAATACATTGAGAAGGAAAAAGGTTGAATTGCCTAATGTTGGGTGTTGAAGTGATGTGTGAGGACCCTACCAAGTCAAATACCTTGTTGTAGTTTCAAAGGGTGGAAAAATAATAAGCATTTTATTTACTATTCTAATAGACCATCCATCATAATAATGATTACCAATGATGTGTGTGTTGAAAACAAAGTTCAAGAGGAAGCCTCTTTCTATTGTAATACCAAGTGAGCATTCATAGACCTTGTGTAGGGTCCTCCAAGCCTAGAGTAAGGAGTTTGAATCCTAGATACATTGATTTGGCCTTATGGCCATCAATGAGTGTTGACCCTATATACACATAAAATTGGCTATGAGCGATTAAATAAATATTATATATTTATTTAATAGTTATTCTTCTATTAAATAGTTAATTTGAAAATATTAATTTATTTAATTCATTTTTGTGTCTTTCTATTAATTAATTTAATTGAAATAATTTATTAATTAATTCATCTATTCTATTCCTCTAAAATAATTAAATATCTAATATTTAATTATCCTTCTAACCAAGTTAATTAAATATCTAATATTTAATTATCTCCTCCAATCAATTAAATATCTAATATTTAATGGTTATTCTCCTATCCTATAGTCTCAAATATTAAATGATTTCCTAAATTATTTAATCTTTCTTATCCAACTCATTCTTCCATCTCCACTTCATCTTCCCTTTGCCAACTCATCCATCATGTGGCTAAGGAAATTAATATTTCTTAAATATTAATTCATCATTTATCTTCAACCACCAAATTTAATGAATATTGTGTACATACACATATTTCATAACCATCTTCTATATTCTCTCCAACACCCCCTACATCTTAGGAAGGACTTGAGTCCACTTGTCCTCTCATGCCTAAATCTTCTCCAACCATCCCTAGATTCCTTCAATCAAGAACCCAATCAAGGTGAGATGAGTGACACTTGTCTTCTCCTTCCCCCTTTCTCTCAACCTTCACCTTTGCTCACAGCCATCCAAATCTACAAATCTGATCATGAACATTGATTTGAGCCACATCATCTCATCCTCTCAAGGTCTATAAAATCAAGAGCTTCATTTGAGAGAGAGTAAGACTTCAAATGCATTTTCAAGAAAATCATTTGTAAAACTTATGCATCCATGAGTTTTAATCTTGAAGCAAATAGCAATTAGCATTTTAGCATAATCATGTGGTATTGCATATCATAGTATCAGTTAACTATCAGTTATCAGTCCATTCTTCATATGCCATCTTGGAAGCTATTAGTGCATTGTCTAGGAGCACACCATCTGCAACAAGGAATAGTGGAGTTAGGACACAATGAGACATAAACCATGAAGGTAATATTAGTATTTTTATTTCATATGTATTTCATGTAGTTTCATTGGTTGAGTTTGGATTTTATTTAGCATTTCCATTTGTATTTTGTGAAACTAACTTGTTGCAGGTAGCATTCTGAAGATGAAATTCAAGCCGACACAAACCCAATAGGAGAATTCTTGAGACTAACAATTTTAGAAGTGTGGCATTGTTGAGAGCCAACACTTAGATGTGAACCCCGTCTTCACATATTATGATTAGTTGTCATGATACTTGAGCCTATCCTCATGGTGTTGGCGCAATTCATATTAATTTTCCCAAGCCTAGAATCCAGGTATTGTATCCAAGGGTGTCTAGAAGAATGGATTGTATGATCATTGACTTTGTATATTGAAACCATTATACATGCCCCTCCATTGAGGCTATTGAGGAAGATTGGGATCGGAATAGTGTGTTTTTTTGAAGAAACATGATGTGAGAATTTTTATGCAGAGGCAAGGGTAGAATTCAATATTTCATATTAGGACAACAACCACATTGATTAGGCAAGTCAAATAAGGTCTCTCCAATGTTTAGGATACACAAGGGCAGCATTAGTCATGTAAGTATGCATGAGCATGGGAATGGATAGTTACTTTCCTTTTAGACTGATTGGGACAGTATTGAGAGGATCCTATAAGGATGACTATCACCATACTCTCGATGACTTCACAACATTGATAATGAATTCACATTAGACACTCATGGATTACCCCAATTAGACATTAGTCAACTTAAGATATGAAACAAGGATTGCATTCCACAAAGCCATTAGCATATCACCTTCTCTAAATCACCACAAAGCCATTAGATATGTTTTGAGATGAAAAAGAAGAGTTAAATGTTTTTGGTTCAATTTGCATAATTTCTATGTTCAAGTAATTTAATTT
The DNA here is from genome assembly GCF_030272615.1 of Cryptomeria japonica. Classification (NCBI taxonomy): domain Eukaryota; kingdom Viridiplantae; phylum Streptophyta; class Pinopsida; order Cupressales; family Cupressaceae; genus Cryptomeria; species Cryptomeria japonica. The sequence goes on from NC_081413.1 coordinate 679,720,312, forward strand.
GGTATATTATACTGAAATGTGATTTCATAACTAACATTTCAACTTCTATATAACTAGTTCTATAGCCTGATTTTTTTGCCTATGAAGAAAGACCATGTCAGACAATATCAACGAACAACAAAATAAGGAGACAATTGCTAGATTGTGGTCTAACTTGAAAAGAAAAGGTGATGGAAAATGTTATTGTCCCTGCAAAATTTCTAAGGGGTTAAATACTAGAAGACTTCTAATCAAAACAGCTAGGAAAAATTGTAGGTTGCATGGTCACATTGAAGGGGGACATGATTATCATCCATTGGTAATTTTTTTATTATATCATTTTAACAAGTTATAAACATAAGAAATCAATTGATGATGAGATCATGATCATGGTTTATATATGTTTATCAATTTTATATAGGTCAAGCACCCCAGAGCACATGATATGGATCAACACAACCCAAAGAATATGGTTTTCGAAGTGGAGGAACATGGAGGTGTGAATATCGAAGCTGAAGATAATGATCCCATGGAAGATGATGATCATGAGCCACAAAATACAATTGAAGATGATGGTATAAATATATTGATCCATGACACATTTAGTACTGGCACTGCTGATCATGATGATGAAGATGACCTTGATGTTGTTCATGATTTACCTCTACTTGAGAAGGCATCTGAGGCCCATTATAAAGGCTCCCAGACAACTCTTCTCTCCATTCTATTGTTGTTGGAGAACTTGAAGGTTATGAATGGTTTATCCAATATAAAAATCTCACGTATGTTAAGGTATGTCATATATGTCATTATAATTAATAAATGTTGAATCATGTACCATTAATATTATTTATATTAACAAATTATTAGTTTTTGTTGTAGATTGATAGGTGAGTTTTTGTTACCACCATCAAATATTCTACCTCGCTCATACCAAGAATTATTTGCCATTATGAAAGATATTGGAATGGAGTATCAAGCAACAGATGCTTGTCCCAATGATCATATTATATATCACAAATAACATGAATTTTGAACTAAATGCCATGAATGTCATATCAGTAGATATTGAATAGATCAAATAACAAAAAGGGTACCTCGCAAGGTTCTTCATTATATTCCCATTATTCCATGTATGCAATGATTATTCAAGTGCACTAGCTTGGCACAATTTATGGATTACCATGCACGCAATAGAAGTCAAGATGACATTATTTGAATGCCTGTGGATGGTTCAGCATTTATGGACATAGAGGAAATTGGCCATGCTTTAAAGAAGAACCTCGTAATCTCAAGCTTTCATTGGCAGCGGACGGTGTTAATCCATTTGGAGAGTTGAGATCTGTTTACTCAATGTGGCCTATTTTTGTTATCAACTGATTCTCCGCAAAAGGATTTGTTAGGATCGATTGTCTCTTCAAAACACAAACAAACAAGAAACAAATCAATGGTTAGTGTTAGAAATCACAAGTAAAACACTATCCTAAGCAAGCATATCAAGAGAGACACAACAAACAAAATAGAAAGCTCAGTGAATCTAAGCAATGCAATAAGGCATCTCCAAATGCCTTCCACCATGCTTATAGCTTCTTCTCCCTTGTTCCTCTCCTCTCCAAGTCCCCAAATGAGTGTACCTCTCAGTAGCTTTTTGCACTATTTTTGGATGTCTTATGGAGATTCAAGAGTATGAAGTAAATGCTCATGAAAATGCAAACATGAACATAGCTAAGAAATGAGATATTATGTAGCTAACTAAGATTAATTTTAGACCAAAATGACAATGTGAGTGATTATGCTAAATGCTCTCTTAGATTCACTATAAGCTATATGCATACAAGTTTTCAGGATCTGGATTATGAAGAAATGGGCTCTATTTATAGGAAAAATAGAGCAATGGATGGTTGAGATTGAGTAATTTCAACAAGGGTTGAGATTGAAGAGCTTAAGATCCATGTGAGGGCTTTCAACCCAATCCTAGGATGAAAAATGTCAACATGAGATGCACTGAGGGGAGAAGGAAGAAGCATTAAATGCTTGACATGACCTGAGGGTTACTCTAGGGGGTAAGGTTAAGGTTGGGTTAGAGTCATCCATTGGATGAATCTTTTATCCAAGGGGTAAACTCTTGTGCAAGGGTTAATTAATAACCAAGGGTAAAGATGAAGGTTTATTTAGGAAAAAAGTCTTCAACCTTACCCAAAAGGGTAAGTTAACCATTAATGGTTTATAAGACTTTGGGGACAACTTTGTAAGAGTCCTTCCAAATTTGGGGAAACTCAACAAGTTAACTTGTTGAATGGATAAAGCCTTTATTGCTTTTTTTGGAAGACTTTCTTTCAAATTTGGGGAAAGAGGATGGTTAAAGGGTTTTAGGCTTAATTGATTGGGATTAGAAGAGTCTAGAAAGTGTTTAGAAGAGTCTAGAAGGGGATTTAGGATTGCAAGTGGGTTTGGTGGGTGAGAGAAAATAGGATTTTTATTAAAATAAAAGTCATTTATTTTAACAAATATGTGCAACTTGTATTTGTAGGAGAATGCAAGTGGGGGGTTTGTTTAATGATTTAAATAAATGTTTTATTTATTTATTTAAAAGAGGAAAGGGGATTAAATTAAATAAATAGGATTTATTCATTTAATTGATTGTGAATTTGGTTCAATGAATTAATTTAACTAAATTGGATAATTTGTTTAATTAATATGCGAATGTTTTGAGAATGAATTAATTAATTAAATGTTGTTAATTTAATTAACTAGTTATGGATGGTTTATTAATCAAATAAATAGTAAATATTCATTTAATTAAGTGGACAGCTTTATGTGACTACATTTACCCCTCTTTGAGACAGTGCGGTTTATCACGTTGTTCCAAAGAAAGAAAAATAGGTGTGAAGAAATATGCCCCATAACGTTAATTTAATGGGTGGTATGCCCCCTCAAGAGATGGGCCAAAAATTTTGAGAAATCGGGCAATCTCTCGAAAAAGAATGAGAATTGGTGGAGAAGTAGAATAGAAGAATTTAGAAATAACGGTGAAAGAATAGAAGAAATTGAGTGAATATGGAGAAAATGGCAAGACAACGAGTACTCTTAAGTCATGAAGAGATACAATGCAAAGGTAGTGTGTTCTTTTGATTGATGTTATGCAATTGATCAAAATTGGTTAGACAATCTGGTGCAATCGGTTAAATTGCCTTAGTTGAGTCAAAGCGTGACAGTTGATGTCAGTTGTTCGCTTGGACAAGCTAAAGTCTGAGTAAGTGAATCAAAGTAACCTAATGAGACTTAGACAATTGATGTAATTGTCTGATGAAGTCAAGGTATATGAAGCAAAATACTCGTTGACACTTAGACAATTGGATTGTGTTTGATTGGTTGATCAATTGATAGTGTTTGCGTTGTGATTGATGGTTGTGGTGAATCATAGCAGCTCCGTTGAGACTAGATCATTATGAGAAATGCCTATTGTAGTCTAGTTTTTCCATGATCGATTACCTGTTGAGACCCGAAGATACTTGATCAGAGTATTTGTTGATGGTCTAGGTGTGTGTGAGTCGATGTGCCTGTGTAGACAGCGTAACTAGCTTGCGTATAGGATTGATGGGAAATGATGAAGGGATTTATGATTTATGAGGATGATTGAGATGGGGAGGGTGAGGGGGGATTCAATGTTAGATAGAAGGTATGGAGGACCTAGGGCTCATTCCTATGGAAGAAGATCAAAAAAAATGTATGCATCCATTGTCATTACTATGTATGAATGATATGGAAATATTATGAATGTAAGGATGGATGGAATGCAACGAAATGCAATATATACAGATGAGATGGAATGAGGATCCATAGTGCTTTTATTTTCATCATTGAGCAAGGTAGTATTAATCTTGGATGAGGTAGTAGGAACCAAGGTTGCAGCATTTGTACCTGCAAACAAGCAGCATAAATAAAGAATATGGACCCTTCGTAATGGTTCATGCTCATATGGTTGAGGTATACGTTGTAGTCAGCAAGCCGTAGTGATCCATGATTGTATTTTGCATAAGATCACGTAGCTTAGTGAACTTCCCATGTAGACACCATTAGTACATGCCCCAGAACTTCATTGGAATAATTCGCAGACAATAAGCAAAAGATACTTAGGAACCATCCCGACTACTCTAATCACTTGTGGATATCTTAGAGTAGCATAGGAACCTAATATAAATGAATAAATAATTAACAAACCGACCAAATACTTGACAACTTTAAACAGAATTTTCTTGTAAAAGAAAATGTTTATCTTGTCTTTGTTTTGGTAAGGAAGGATGCATCCTTGTTAAGATAGTTGTGTGTACCTATGTTGAGTGTTTGGTCGATGTGATAAGTGATCATCATTTTGAGTAGCTTCAAAAAATTTATTTGCGATGTCTTTTTCGATTGTGTATGTACAAAGGATATTATGTGTTGCCATGTTTTTGGTTGACTTTTTATGTTTTATGATGTTTTAGGATTTTGTGAGTGTTTCCAAATGTTTTTGGATTTTGTGAGACAATTTTGAATGAAGAACTCAATGAATCATAAGTAATGCAGAATCCACTTCCATAATAGGTTAAGGGAATTGCCCCCAGTTTAGATATGACTATGAAAAGTAGGATGCAAGACGCATGAAGTATTATCCTTGATTGCAGATTAATAACAAGCGATGGTTTGACTGATGGATGAGTGGATGTAATTAATGTGATTGCAACAAGTCTGAAAGACAATGGAGCCATAGCCTTTACGAGTCGTGCCTGTTTTCCATATTTTCACCATTGTACTTACCCAAGGTGCCACCGGAGTGGTTGTTCACCGTTTGGATGCATGATTTTTCTTTACTATTTTGATTTTTTTGTATTTTCTTCAGGGCATTTATCTGAATGTTTTTGGTGTTTTTCCTATATGTATTGGAGCTTGATGCTTTGTACAACTTATGTATGAAACCGTTTGAGGTGCATGTTGTTGATCGGATCGGTTAGTGGTTCTTCTTCTGAAGTAGCCAATGATAGTTCTGATACTAAATGTTTAGTATAGATTCCAAGCTAACAAGATGAGAAGGGGGGGTGAATCATACAAACTTAATCTTCCATAAAAACATCAGATTCAACCTCGGTAACATATACTTCAGTAAAATAACCAAAACTGCTAAACATGCAAACTCAAAAGCATATAAACATCATAAACCTCATAACACCAGATTTAACATGGAAACCCAAATAGGGAAAAACCACTGTGGGATTTCAGACCCACTAAGAAATATACTCTTCTAGAGTATGCTCAGTTAAAAGCAAATCCTGTTAAAGATTACAAAACACATTGCTAGATGCGACCCGGTTAAGGGATTTCCCTCAGATCTGTTAGGATCTTCACTTTGTTAGAAGTGACCTTATCAAAGGATTTCAAACACTCAATTAGAATGTCACCTTGCTAGAGGATTTACAAATAAGACTGTTAAGTCCACTCAGTTAAGAGATTTTCTGTCACTTCACAAAATAACGATAATAAAAATCTATCTGCAACTTCACATCTAAAATATTGAAGCAGATTCTTATTTGCTCAATACAATCTAGAAATAGAACTAATCTTATCCATCTGCTGGGCTTCTATACTCTATTATCAAAACAGGTCTTCAATCTTTCTGTGCTTAGTAATCACTATGTAGCAACCCTCTTCTTACATTTGCCCGCATTCATTGTTTATCAACAGTTCCTTATTTATAAACAATTTGCCAACCGCTTAATCTCCTTGATCACATTTCCCATGATCAATCATAGCCATCAGATCTTCAATCTTGTCCAAGTTCAATGTATCCTTCGATCTGAAAATGTTTTACCCTGCCTTGAAACTTGCATGCATTACTTGGAACTTGTGCTAGGGTATTGCGGTTCAATCTGAGCTGTAGATCTTCCTGTCAATTTTCCATTGCCATAGATTCTTTAACAAACTTCATTCACGGCTTACCAATCATTTAGTCAACTCCAGCTCATCAGCTTCCTTCATTAAATAACGCATTCAATCATTTAATGCATTCTGTTATTACTCGGTTACAACTCGGTAAATACTAAATATCACTCGGTAGACATTCCACCTTTATTAACCGATAGTGATAACCTTAGGGTTTACCGACTAGGTTCCTTAGGATTTACTGACTAGGTTCTTTGCTCGGTAACATAGTATAGTATTAACCTTACAATTTACAACATATGTAAGATATCAAAACAATCTAAAACATCATGATCTCATCATTGTCTGACTCAGTAATAGTTGCCCATTGAATACCTTATTTATTCCCTTATTCATCATATTCTATCTGTGTCATTTACCGACTTCTTTATACTCAACAAAACATACTTCTTAAGATATGGCAACATCATACTGAATTAGAAAATCAATTTCTTGACATCAATGACAAAATAATGATATTAAGACAGTAAATATCATTAATTAGTTATATCCATAATCATCAACAACCTTCTCAATATCCTTATTGAAATGGCAACAGTCTCTCATTGTCTGTTATAATGCCAACAATCTCCCCCTTTGGCATTGATGGCAAACCCAATTGATTTGACCTAATTGATTCGGATTCAGATTGCTGTGAAATGTTGAAATGCTCCCCCATACATTAGTCTTCTCCTTTTTGTTCATCAGTCTTCTCTCCCATACAATAGTCTTCTCCTCCTTTGACAACAATGCCAAAAAGTAAAGAATTAAAACATAATTTGTCACTGAGAAGTGAATTCCTTGCTGATATGTATCTACTCAGTCTCGGTCAGAGCATTTCGTCTTCAATTCCTGTTCCCTGTTATTCTTTCCTGTACACCTTTAGAAAACCTCCTAAAGTGTGTAAATCAGCATCAACTCCTCAAAAGATATTCTGTAGAGTCATCGAATTGATGCTTTCACCGAACTCAGTCAGTGAATGGAAGATAGTGGTAGGACCCCTAACTTGCTTCTGAGATACTCAAAAGTGTCCCTTGGTAGTGGTTTGGTGAAGATATCTACAATTTGCTTCTTTGTGCTAACATACTCCAACACCACTTTCTTCTCTTGAACTTATTCTCTAAGATAATGATATTTGATAGAGATGTGATATTCATCTTCTGCTATTGACTGTGAAACACATCCTTGTTTCTTACTAAGCCAACTCACTAGTCTTTCTCCCAAAAAGAAAGCTCCTCCACTTGTGCTTTTCCTGTCATCAATGTTGCCTGCCCAATCAGCATTAGTATAAACGTTTAAATCAAAATCATTTCCTTTCTGATATACTAAGCCATAATCCTCAGTGCCTTTCAAATATCTAAAAATTCTCTTGATTGTTGTCATGTGTGTTTCCTTGGGATCTACAGAAAATCTTGCAACTATACCTACTGCATGTGCTATATTTGGTCTGTAGTGAACAACATATTGTAGTTTTCCAATCATAGATCGGTAGAGTGTCTTGTCAACAGATGCAAATTCATCATTCTTTGATAGTTTACAGTTGGTAGTCATAGGAGTACTTAAGGGTTTTGAGTCCTTCATTCCAAATTTCTTCAAGATTTCCTTTATGTACTTAGATTGGGTAATGAAGATCTCATCTTTCATTTGCAGTATCTGTAAACCTATAAAATACTTTATCTCATTGATTAATGACATCTCAAATTCTTTGCTCATTTCATTTCCAAATTTCTTGCATAGAGAGTCATTTCCACAAAATATAATGTCATAAACAAATATGGCTGAGATCAGTATTCCATTTTCATCATTCTTCATCTACATGTTACTGTTTTCACTTGTTCTTTAAAAACCAATTTTGATCAAATAAGAGTGCAATCTGTCATACCATGCTCTAGGTGCTTGTTTCAAACCATATAAAGCTTTGTTCAATTTACATACCTGATCATTATTCTTATCTTCAGCAAATCCTTTAGGTTGTTCAATGAAAACTTCTTCTTCTAATATACCATTCAAAAATGCAGATTTGACATCCATTTGATATATCTTGAAATTCTTGTAAGTAGCATATGCCAACAATATTCTTACTCCTTCAAGTCTTGCCATAGGTGCAAAATTTTCACCATAATCAATTCCTTCTTCTTGAGCATAACCTTTGCAAACTAGTCTTGCTTTAATTCTAATGACTTCACCTTTTTCATTCAGCTTGTTTCTAAAAATCCACTTTGTACTGATTACATTTTTGTCCTTTGGTCTTGGGACCAGTGTCCCTGTGTCATTTTTCTTGATTTGACCAATCTCTTCTGTCATAGCATTTATCCAATCTTCACTATTAAATGCTTCTTTCACTATTCTCGGTTCAAATTCAGATATCAGACATGTGTTTTGTCTTAGTTTGTTCCTTGTCATCACTGGATCATCCTTATCTCCTATAATCTGACTTGATGCATGATGTCTTCTGACATACTTGGCTCATATAGGCTTGGTAGACTCTGTATGATCTTCTTCATCACTCGGCAACTGGATATTCTCTTTATTTCCTTCAACAGTCTGCTCGGTAAGACTTCTCGATTGAACATAGACAAATTCATCATAATTTTCTGGTTCCTTGGAATTTCCTTCATCATTTCTTTCTGCAAATTCATCAATTTTCACATTTGCACTTTCTACTATTTTGTTAGATGATTTGATCAGACATTTATATGCTTTACTTCTAGAAGAGTAACCTAGAAATGTTCCTTCTTCACTTTTCTGATCAAACTTACCATTTCTATCATCTTTGTGTACATAGCATCTACTTCCAAAGATTTTAAAATAACTTACATTAGGTTTCTTGTCATACCAAATTTCATATGGTGTCTTCAAAGTTCCTTTCTTCAGTTGTACTCAGTTCAGGGTGTAAACTGTTGTGCTTATTGCTTCTCTCCAAAATGTTTGTGGCACTTTCTTTTCAATCATCAGGGTTCTGGCACAATCCATAATAGATTTATTTCTTCTCTCAGCAATTCCATTTTGTTGTGGAGTTCTCGGTGCAGATACTTGTCTTTTAATACCATGATCATTGCAGTATAAGTTGAATTCATCAGATGTGAACTCACCTCCTCTATCTGATCTAAGACATTTCATTTGTCTTCCTGTTTCATTTTCAACTTTTGCCTTGTACCATTTAAACATTTGAAAAGCTTATGATTTTTCTTTTAAAAACATTACTGACATCATCCTTGAGTAATCATCCACAAATAATATGAAGTATTTATCACCATAATAACTCTGAATTTTCATAGGACCACAAAGATCAGTATGCACAAGATCTAAAATTCCCTTAGAAGTGTAGGACTTACTTGTAAAGCTTGATCTTGTCATCTTACCCTTCTAGCATCTTCGGCACATAGCATTCTCATGTTTCTCAAGACTTGGTAGACCTCTTACTCGGTGCTTCTTGCTTATTTTGATCAGATTATCAAAATTTACATGACAAAACCTTTTATACCATAACTAGGTATCATCTATCTTTGCATTTAAACACTTATTCCGAGTTGAGTCAAGGTGAAATGTGTTACCTTTTGTTTGTGTCCCAGTAGCAGCTAACTTTCCATGCTTGTCATAAACTTTGACAATTCCATTCTGAAATTCTATTCGGTAACCTGTGTTGTTTAGTTGTGCTACACTCAACAAATTGTATTTCAAACCTTCAAACCAATAAACATCATTACATATTACATTGTCAAGAAGTGTTATAGATCCTTTACCTCTTACCAGACATGATGCATCATTACCAAATCTTACATAGCCTCCATCATAGTCTTCTAACATAACAAACTTGTGTTCATCACCTGTCATGTGATGTGAACATCCACTATCTATGATCCAAGAATCATTTTTACTTATATGAGATAGTAGGGCTTTTTCTTCATACCTTTCTTCATCTGATCTATCTTTGATAGCCACATAAACAACTTCCTCTGTATCAGTCTCATCTGATTTATCATCATTAGATTCCTCATCAGCTATTAGGCATGTCTTCTTATCTCTTCTTCTGAAATCTCGGTGTCCTCTGTAATGATTATCTTTCTGCCTATCATCTCGGTAATCTCTCTTTTCACTAGATTCTCTGTCAAGACAGTTAGAAGCCATATGTCCTATTTTGTCACAATTGAAACATTTCAAAGGTAGTTTTCCTTTATACTTACCTTTGCCTCTTGGTAGCCTTCTAGCTAATAGTGCTTCAAACTCTTCTTGTTTCCTGATTTCCTCATACAGCTTGTATACTTTTTCCATATTCTTGCAAAAATCTCTCACTTGCTCCATTGTGATCTCCTTCAGTGTACATACTCATTCTATCATTGTAATCATCAGATTCATCAAGATGAAAAGAACTAAAAGTAGATTCTACTTTATTAACTGATGACCCACTGTTATCAAAATTACTTAACTCAAAAGCATGTAGCTTACCAATAGTAGCATCTAAAGAAACTGGCATATTCGGTACAGACCTCAATTCATTAATTGCAGAGACTCAGATTGCATAAGTTGGTAGAAGGGTTCTTAACAACTTACTTGTTATATCCTTTTCTTCAATAGTTCCACCTGCTCCTTTGATTTGATTGGCAATCTCCTTTAGTCTTGTATTGTGCTGAGTTATGTTCTCACCTTCATTCATCCTCATAGATTCAAGTTGTCCTCTTAGACTATCCACTTTATCTCTTTGAACATGTTCATCACCACCATACACAGATATAAGCTTATCCCACATTGCCTTTGCATCATTGCAGCCTTGTAGATCATTAAACTCTGAATCGGTCAATGCAGATGTTATTTCAATCATTGCTTGGATATGTTCTTGCTTTGCCTTTATCTCTTCCATTGTCAATGGATAGGTGCTCGGTGAAATGAAATCATTCTCCAGATAATATATAGCACATTCTCCAACTCCTGATAGGTGCAGCTTCATCCTTTTCTGCCATGTAGAGAAACTTGACTTGTTCAGCTTCGGTGCATCCCTCTTATACATCTTTGGATCTTTGCTTCAAGTACCTTTAAACTTTTTCTTCCAGAGTCCAAAGCTCTGATACCAATTGATAGTTCTGATACTAAATGTTTAGTACAGATGCCAAGCTAACAAGATGAGGGGAGGGGGGGTGAATCATACAAACTTAATCTTTCATAAAAACATCAGATTCAACCTCGGTAACATATACTTTAGTAAAATAACCAAAACTGTTAAACATACAAACTCAAAAGAATATAAACATCATAAACCTCATAACACCAGATTTAACGTGGAAACCCAAATAGGGAAAAGCCACTGTGGGATTTCGGACCCACTAAGAAATATACTCTTCTAGAGTATGCTCAGTTAAAAGAAAATCCTGTTAAAGATTACAAAACACATTGCTAGATGTGACCCGGATAAGGGATTTCCCTTAGATCTGTTAGGATCTTCACTTTGTTAGAAGTGACCTTATCAAAGGATTTCAAACACTCAATCAGAATGTCACCTTGCTAGAGGATTTACAAATAAGACTGTTAAGTCCACTCAGTTAAGAGATTTTCTGTCACTTCACAAAACAACAGTAATAAAAATCTATCTGCAACTTCACATCTAAAATGTTGAAGTGGATTCTTATTTGCTCAATACAATCTAGACATAGAACTAATCTTGTCCATCTGTTGGGCTTCTATACTCTGTTATCAAAACAAGTCTTCAAGCTTGCTATGCTCGGTAATCACTATGTAGCAACCCTATGCTTACATTTGTCGGCATTCATTGTTTATCAACAGTTCCTTATTTATAAACAATTTGCCAACCGCTTAATCTCCTTGATCACATTTCCCATGATCAATCATAGCCATCAGATCTTCAATCTTGTCCGAGTTCAATGTATCCTTCGATCTGAAAATGTTTTACCCTGCCTCAGAACTTGCATACATTTCTTGGAACTTGTGCTAGGGTATTGCAGTTCAATCTGAGTTGTAGATCTTCCTGTCGATTTTCCATTGCCATAGATTCTTTAACAAACTTCATTCATGGCTTACCAATCATTTAATCAACTCCATCTCATCAGCTTCCTTCATTAAATAATGCATTCAATCATTTAATGCATTCTGTTATTACTCGGTTACAACTCGGTAAATACTAAACTTCACTCGATAGACATTCCGCCTTTATTAACCGATAGCGATAACCTTAGGGTTTACTGACTAGGTTCCTTAGGATTTACTGACTAGGTTCTTTGCTCGGTAACATAGTATAGTATTAACCTTACAATTTACAACATGTGTAAGATATCAAAACAATCTAAAACATCATGATCTCATCATTGTCTGACTCGATAATAGTTGCCCATTGAATACCTTATTCATCCCCTTATTCATCATATTCTGTCTGTGTCTTTTACCGACTTCTTTATACTCAACAAAACATACTTCTTAAGATATGACAACATCATAGTGAATTAGAAAATCAATTTCTTGACATCAATGACAAAATAATGATATTAAGACAGTAAATATCGTTAATCATTTATATCCATAATCATCAACAACCTTCTCAATATCCTTATTGAAATGTCAACAGTCTCTCATTGTCTGTTATGATGCCAACAGCCAATTGCTATGGCCTGAACCCAAATACAGTAGTGATAACATATGGACCCAGCCAGTTTGATTCAAACTTTCCCTAATGTTCTCTATTGGTTGTTTACGAGGATTCTCTCAAAAAATAAGATCACCTACCTCAAATGTACGAGGTCTAACTTGATGATTATAGCTTCTTTTCATGCGCTACGGATAGGCTTTGAGGTGGTTGTATGCATCTTATCGCCTTTCAAGTAGCTCTAAATCTTGGAGATGTGATACTCTATATGCTTCATCATCTATGAGATTATGCAAGGAAACTCGTAAATATGGTATCTCAACCTCAATAGGTAAGATATCTTCGGCTCCATAGACCAGTGAGTAAGGAGTTGCGCCTGTAGGGGTTCGAATACTAGTTTGATACACCCATAGTGTTGGATTCAATTGAACGTGCCAATCACAGCCCACATCATTGACTGTCTTCTTGAGGATTCTCAATATGTTCTTGTTTGATGCTTCAGCCTGACCATTGCCTTGTGGGTAATAGGGAGTGGAAAAGCGGTGTTGGATGTGAAACTTCTCACAGAGCTCACAGACATCCTGTTTTTTGAAAGGAAGGTCGTTATCTGTGATGATGGACATGGGTATACCATACCGGAAGATGATATAATTAAGGATGAATGAGGCAATCTTCTTGTCAATGACTTGGGTAAGTGGAACAGCTTTGATCCACTTTGTGAAATATTCAGTAGTGATAATGATGAACTTATGGCCATTGGATTAAGATGGATGGATATTACCTACAAGGTCAAGGCCCCATTGAAAAAAGGGCCATGGTGTTGTGATTGGTTGCAATTCCTATGCTGGTGCATGTATCAGGTCTCCATGAACTTGGCATTTCTTGCATTTTTTGACAAAATAAAAGGAGTCTTTTTCCATGGACGACCAATAGTATCCAGCGCGCATGATTTTCTTGGCTAGTGAAAGACAAATTGAGTGATTACCACAAATTCCTTCATATACCTCTTCTAAGGCCTTTGTTGTCTCATCTTTCTCCAAACATTGAAGGAGAGTACCATCAAGACTACGCCAATATAGGGTTTCGATGATAATGGTATATCGAATGGTTTGGCGAATGAAGGTTTTGCATTGGTTATTCGATTGGCTAGGCCGGAGTGTGTGATCACAGAGATAGATGTAGAACTCACCATACCATGGGGATTCGGAATCGACAAGGTGACATATCATCTCGGATTCGGGGATAGATCATAAGCAAGAATCCAAAGTTGTTCTACCAAGAACTCGTAGCATGTTGAATTCTGTGGAAGATCTAGGAGAGATGCAATGGTAGCCATAGCGTCAGAAGCTCAATTCTAATCTCTGGGTATCTGTTCAAAGGTGATAGTAGTAAATGATGCCTTTAAATTTTCCACCATTTTCTTGTATGGCAGGAGTTTATCATCCTTGGTTTGATATTCATCGATTACTTGTTGGATGACCAGTTGGGAGTCGCCATATATCTATAACTCTTTCAATTTCCATTGTATGGCTAGTCGGAGTCCTGTGATCAAGGCCTCATACTCGGCTATGTTGTTCATGCATGAAAAAGTTAGCCTATAAGACTTCGGGATGCAATCACCTTGAGGTGTGATAAATAGAATGTCTGCCCCCAAGCCATGTCTAGTATATGAACCATCAAAGTATAGTTTCCATTGTTCTATTGCTGTGATCATGAAGATCTCTTCATCTAGAAAATTGGAAACAAGAGGATTATCACCTATGAGGGGTGCATCGACCAATTGATCTGCAATAAATTGGCCCTTGATAGCCTTACGGTCCACATACTCAATGTCAAATTCACTCACAATAATCACCCATTTGGCCAAGCGGCCTGTCAATGTTGCTTTGCTGAGTAAGTACTTTAGTGGATCAATCTTTGCAATGAGTTGTACTTTATGTGTTAATAGGTAGTGCCTCAGTTTAGTGGCTGCTAAGATTACTGCTAGGCAAGCTCACTCTATAGGTGTATAATTGAGTTCGTAGCCAACCAGTGTGTGAGAGATGTAGTAAACAACACACTCTTTCCCTTCTGCATTATGTTGTGGCAGTAGTACTCCCAATACTGTATTAGTTACTGAAATATAGAGCAATAGAGGCCTACTTGGATCTGGTGGGATCAGCAATAGTGTATTCATGAGATAGTCTTTAAGCATATGGAATGCTTGCTGGCATCTAGCATCCCATTGAAAGCAGATGTTTTTGTGTAACAAGTGTGTAAAGGGGTGACACTTATCTGCCAGTTGTGCAATGAATCATCGGATGGATTGTAGTCGTCCTTGTAATGTCCTTAGCTGACTGATGTTCCTTGGAGGTGGCATGTCCATGATTTCTTTGACCTTTGTTGGGTCAACCTCAATGCCTTTTCTTGAGACAATGTATCCTAGCAGCTGCCCTGAGGTTACTCCAAAGATAAATTTCTTTGGGTTGAGTCGAACATGATATTGTTCCAATCTATCAAAGATTTTCTCTAATATGTCTAGATGACCTTCTCTTGTTAATGATTTTTCCAGTAAGTCATCAACATAATCTTCCATTATGGTATGCATCATATCATGAAAGATGGTGGTCATTGCTCTTTGATAGGTCGCTCCTGCATTCTTTAGACCAAAATGCATTACATTCCAACAATATGTTCCCCATGGACATGTCAAGTTTGTCTTATGTTGATCCTCTTGTATGATCTTTATCTGGTTGTATCCTGAAAAGCCATCCATGAGAGAGAGCATGGAATGTCCTACTATTAGGTCCACAATCATGTCAATGTTTGGTAGGGGGAAGTCATCTTTAGTACATTCCTTTTTTAGATCTCTAAAGTCAGTACAGATACAAATGCCCCTAGTTGGTTTGCCAATAGGTACAATGTTGGATATCCAATCTGCATAATCAATTGGTCTAATAAAACCAACATCCAGGAGTTTCTTAAGTTATGCTTTGACTAGTACCGCAATCCAGGGGTGCATCTTGCGAAGCTTCTGCTTGACAGGCTTAGCTCCTTCTGCTATGGTGAGGTGATGCATGACTAAATCAGGATCAAGACTAGGCATGTCTTCATATGACCATGCAAAATTGATCTAACACTTCTGAAATAATTTGACAAACTTACATTGTACCTCTGAAGTTAAAAGAGATACCAGATGTATGTGATGAGGAGTCTTAAGGGTCCCCACATTGAATTCTTTTGGTTCCTCAATAAGGATCGTTGATCATTCATGATTTGCATTGGAGGAGAGGATGTCAAACATTTCATCCATAGGCACCTCAGAGAGGTTTTTACCATTGGATAAGCTCTTTCTTTTTACTTTTTTGGGATCAAACAGTGCCACAGTGTGGTTTTCACTAGAAGATCCATGTTTTATTATTATATTTTTGCAGCTAAAAGGTTTGGCATCCACCCCAAAGTATGTTGCGTTATTAAGTTCAATGGCAAATCCAACTTTACTATCCCCTCTTGGTATGTTATCCCATAGTTCCAAAAATTCAATGATCACCTCATCATTTTGGAATTGGTCAAGGCATGGGGGATTGGGTTGGTTCCATTTGATGAGTTCAGGATGGATAATGGGCATTACCTCATCGATCAGGTTAAGTTCATAAGATGTGTCAGTGAGGGTTAAGACATTGTGGTGAAGGTCATTGATGGTACTCTCCCTGTCAAAATCAGGCATAGGATGTGACGTAGGGTCTGTGGAAGGTGTTTCCAGTTCAGGAACCCAAGAGGTTTTAATCTATGATTCTTCGTAAAAAGGGATTTCTTTGTGAGGTGGAGGTGGTGATGCATCTTCCTCGTCTGAAGTATTGAGATGTACTGAATCAAATTCCCACTCATGTGAGTTGGTCTCTAAGTCTCTTTCCAGTATTTGATTACTATACCATACTGGGATATCCTTTGAGTTAAATATCGTAAGTGTGATTGGTTGATGTACCTTGGGAGATAGAATGGTTGGTGTTGCAGGAAGGATTATTAGGATCAGTGAATCTGATACCGGGAGTATCGACATTGTTGAACCTGCTGCTTCTGGTGGAATTATTGGTGTTGTCGATACTATTGGGGGTTCTGATACTGCTAATGGTGTGATTGATGCAGTTGTTGTTGTGGAGGGGCTTGCTGGTTCGATTGGTGGGATGATGGGTGCTGTGGATGGTATTGCTAGTATTCTCAGTCACATTGGGGAAATTGGTGTGGTTTTTGGTGCTACTGATATAATCAAGGGTGACATCTTTAGAGTATTACGCTAATATAGAGGTTTGTTGGGTTTCCCTTTGAATTCGCGCTTAGGAAGAATCTGCTTTTGAAATCCTAATCTAGTGTTATCTTTAGGCTTTAATTCTGGCTGCAGCGGCTCATGTCATCCTTGCTTGCAAGGTCCCAACGTACTCTGACCATCATAGCCCATTCTTTTCATAATGAGAAGGCCTTTTCCATATTGATCTGTGGGAAGCTTAGCTTGTGGGATTTCTGTGGTGATAGGATCTTTATAGATCCATTTTGCTAAGTCCTCATCTCTGGTCTCCTCTTACTGACTCTTTCCAAGGATAAAAGGTGCCAAAGTGCATTCTAGCTTAACCAGTGGTGCTTGAAGTAACCTTGGAGGCTTACCATGAGTTCTAGGGGAAGTTGGTAGTTGCCCAACACAAAAGAGTTGGCTTAGATTGTACTCCTCAGGACCTTCCTCTGTTATTTTCATTTTTAGCTTCTCTTGCTTGGGTATAGTGGTGTTTGAACTGGAAAGAGAGGCTGGACTTACATATTATGTGGATGGGATAGCTTCTCTGTTATTGGGAATAGTAATCTCTGGTTGATGGTTGATATTATTACAATATGCAAATGGATTTGCATTGCCCAGGATTGTAATTTCTACATCATTATGAGGTATAATGCCCCACCAGGAAACCCCGAAGGGATAAAGCTACAACACATGAATGGAGTGCCAATATTCTTTTTTAAATAAGACACAACATAATGATACAATGAGTTATCAAAAGTTCAGATAACACAGCAGAAGACTAAACAAAACCTAAGGAGTTTCCCAACGTGATTGCGTAACTTAACATCTAACTCAGCTCACAACATCTGACCCAGTAAAGAAGGTTAACTTAATTTCACGTTATTACTTTAAACAAGGATATAATTTGTTCAGTAATTTAAAATTATAGATAATAGGATGTGCTCATCCATTATGGTTGAAGATGAGTCTCACATGAGGAAATCTACACATTGAAGTTAAAACATAGATAACATATGAATTCATCCATTATGGTTAAAATATAGTTAACTTGATGAGTTCATCCATTTTAGTTAAAATACAGCTAATATGATGAAGTTCATTTATTAAGGTTAAAATGTAAATAACCAAATGAGTTCATCCATTATAGTTAAAATATAGCTAATATGATTAAGTTCATTCATTAATGTTAAAATGTAGATAACCAATGAGTTCCTCCATTATAGTTAAAATATAACTAATATGACGAAGTTCATTTATTAAGGTTAAAATGTAGATAACCAAATGAAGTTCATCCATTAGAATTACAATTTAGGTAACATGATGATTTCATCCAATAATTTTTAACCATTCATTAGGTTCAATTTTACATTAAACACCTGCCATGCATCTGTAGGTCCCGGAGACAACTGAGAGGGGGGGTTTGAATCAGTTGTCTAATAAATTCAAACCAAAAACTTATTAACCAACTTAATGCTTAATACTGGTAAATCAGTTAAGTATGCCGGTAGACAATGTTAACAGAAAATTGTTGTACTGGTAAGAATTAATGCATGAAACATAAGCACAAAGTCATCCACAACACATGACACCAATATTTGTACGTGGAAACCCTGTAAGGGGAAAAATCACGGTGGGAAACCTTACCCACAATCAGATGATACTACTGCAGATAGTAAGTGTACAAAGAGGGGTCTGCACATGCAGAAAGGCCAACAGCCTAGAGCTCACTGCTCAATCACAAATGGGAGTCACACTGACTACAGTTGGATGGTTAAATCCAATAAGAATGTACTGCACAAAATAGCATCTTCATATGCTAGATTCAGTACCAGTGTAGTGCTGATATGCTTCTACAAAAACTTAACTTCACCTTCAAATGATGTCTTCGTGTATATCCCTGCTTGATCTCGCATATACCCTTCCTTAAATCTTTTCACATTCCACACTTGATCTTACAAATAAGATCTTACATTTATACCATACCCTATGACCAATTTTAGTAGGTCAGCTCTACAAGATATTACAATAAAAACATTTTACAAATAATACAATATCCGATGCAATAACCGATTGAACATGTCGACTTAATGCATTTACAACAATAATAAATCATCTCCATAGCGTGCCATGCTGATCTGGAAAAGATAAACCTGTCGGTGTAACCCTAGATAACCTAGACCTATTTGCCAGTAAAAGCAAATATGCAAATAAGAATATACCAATGATTATTAGTTCAAAATAAAGTGTCCACATGATGTCTTCGACATTACCAAGTGTCTTCCATGTCATTTCAGGTACCGGTGAACATTATATCCTGTCGGTGAACATTATATCCTGTCGGTGAACCATATACTGGTAACTATTGCACAGTTTACTGTTTACCAAAATACCAACAACATCTTGTTCCAAAACACACTATAATTTCATCATAACTAATGAGATCTTCTCAAGCATACTTATTTTCATTAACGATAACAGAATACAATATTCTAATCAAGAACTACACTCTTTCATGATCCACATTACTGCATTTAAAAGACGACTGCATACATGCATTTACGATAAACCTCATCTATTCCACTTTATACATTCTATCAAAATGCCCTCCATACAAGCTAATACTAAACATGAAACATAAGAACAAAAGCATCACATAACACCAAATTGATATCGGAGTTCACCCCTAAAGGGCTACATCTTCGGGTCTTCTCAACTACAAGACCCCTCTAATCATTTAAATAAGTTAAGGATACATAAGGTTCACATCATTTACAATCCTGCCATCAAGGCGAACATAACCAATATACAAATGACCACATCGGTCAATAAATACATAAATGATCCCTACATAGAAATGAATCCAACTGAACATATTAAAAACAAATAGAAAGGTCCATTTCTGATGGTACTCTAACTAGAGACCTAACCAACTATGGTCAACCACAAATCAACACTTGACACCCGCATAAAGGACAAGACCAGTTATAACCCTATCACAAGGCAACAGCCAAACTAGAGACCAAGGATATAAACCGGTACCCCAAATCAACCAAACGACAGGTTCCAAAACAAACATATCAAGGCCTTGTCGTTGCTTTAAGCAAAAGTGAATATAGAAATTAAACTTGCATAGACAATAACCGGGAAAGGACAATCTTCTTTCCTATTGATTTAAACAATAAAAGTCGAACAAGTTTTCTAAATGATCTAAGTTTTTTTAAAAATACATTAACAGAAAAATCACCATTACAAGGTGAATACAATACTACAATTGCAATAATGTCATTTGTCTATTTCTCATTATAGAGGAAGAATATAACTAAACCATTTATTTCACTAAATGAAAATATCATTAACTTACCAATTTTTCCAATCGATACATTACTAAATTTCCAATAATTCTAATAGCATACCATTTAAAATTTTGAAATATCCAATGATAAATATTTCATTTTTCCATTACTCATATACTTTAGTATTCTATTTCTAAAGTTCCCAGATGACCTATATCATTTAAATCAAAAAATAATATATTTTTGAATAATTTATTATTTAAAAATCACCAAATAATAAATCTATTTTATTTCAAAAATTTCCAATAAAGAATAATATTCTATCTATTCTCAAAGGGTACTTCCTCATTAAGACAGATACCCAAATTAAATATTAATTATTATATATTTATTAATCCCTGGATAATAAAATATGATATATATATATATATATATATATCTCCATTAATAAAATATATATTAATAATAATTTAATATTACACAGATTTCAAGTAAATATTAATTAATATATATATTAATCTTCATTAATAAAATATATATTAATAATATTTAATAACTAATTAAAAACTATATATAAAAAAACTTTAAATTTAATATATATATATATATATATATATATTAACTACAAAATAATAAAAAAGGAGGGCAGTCGTGGACCCACCTCCCATCCACGGGAGTGGGGCGGTCATGCCCTAGCCACGGGGCTACGGCCGTCGCGGTGGACGCAGGTCCCTCGGCGTCCACACAATGGACGCGAGGAAATTTGCGGCCACACGGTGGCTACAGTTCGTTGCAGCCACCCTGTGGTCGCAGGGTTCTATGGCCACCGGCATGGTCGCAAAACCCGTGGGCTGCGAACTGTGCAGGGGGAGGTGCAGGTTGAGCCCTCAGCTCCTCGCCCTCCAACCCCAATTAAAAATAACACCCAATAAAAAAAAAATCTCAATTTTACATTAAATCAAATTGATTTTAAATTAAAACTTCAATCGCATAAAAATACAATAAAAATAAACTTAAACCCCCAATTCCATTTATTCACGGCCCCTCTAATATTTTTCAGAATGACCAATAACACCAATATTGAAAAAATTTCCAGCATAATCTTGGCTTTTTTAAAAAACACAAACTTTGTTGAATAACTAATCCAAATAAGCAAATTTTGGGCATAAGAAGATCATTTCCCAAACAATGATTCAAACAATCAGCCAATCTTTAACTAATTTCCACTATGAATTTCTTAATCTTGAGGGCATTCAAAGGAGGGTTTAAAAAAGGGCCACATGAAGAACATCCAAACCCTTTTTTTTTTTTTAAGAAAAACAAATAACCAAATGGATAAACAAATTCCTACCTCAATAAGCATTCCTGGAAAAGATCTGATGAAGAGCCCAACCTGCAACTCAAGAAATCCTTCCTTCCCAAAATGCCCAAATCTCCTCCAAAAATCCTTCTCCAAAAATATTTTCCAAAATGCTCTACAAAAATCATCCCCAAAAATATATTTTCAAACTAGGGTAAATGGAAGAATATTTGACCTAATCCCTTATTTTTGAATTTAAACATCTTTTAAATAAAATGAAAAAAATCATTCTCTTCAACTATTCAAATAATCTAAACTTGTTTTTCTAATTAAAAATCAAAATGCTTCTCTCCCTCATTTAATTTTAATTTTCTCAATATCAACAAAGCTAACATTTATATTTCACAATATTAATGAGGGTAAATATTTTTTAATTAAAATAAATTCCCAAAATCAATCTTTCACACTATATCAAATATATATATATATATTAAACTTGCTTTTCTAATTAAAATTGATTTTCTTAAATAATTAAAATTAACCTTTCTATTCCGAAAAGCAAAAGAGATTGAATTATTTCTATTTCGAATAAATTTAAATCTTTCCTTTTCAAAATGCATAAACTGAATAAATTCGTTATTTAAAATTAACCATTAAATTAAACTCACTACAAACATAAATAGAGCGAACTTTTTAATTAATGATTAATCACATAAAAGAAACCCATTTATTTTAATTTCTCAATTTCTAATGCATAATTGTACACATTAAATCAAATTAAATACTTAGGATTAAATACTCAATTTTACCACACGCCAAGCACACAACCCAAGAAAGCCAACCAAATACATGACGCGCAAACCCAAATGAAAAGGAAAACTGATGGACCACAGACGACGCTCACTTGAGCATGACTAGGGTAAAATGAGAGTTTTATGATCACCTAACCCAAATTCTAAGGACGAAAGAGGTATACTCTACCCTGTGAATATAGGTGAAGACGAACCTCACACCTAGGCAGTATTGTACCTGCAATCTCCTCCAACAAGGAGTCACAAAAGCATATATATATATATATATATATATATATATATATATATATAATGAAGGTGTTAGCTCGAGATTAATAACAAGAATTAGGAGAACAATTAAACTTACATAAGAATCGATGTGAAAGCACATTAATAGGTACGCACAATAATCATAATATCTTACTACAACATTACATAATGGTAAATCAACCATCCAAGAATGCCACATAAAAAGTCAACCAAGGTCAAACCGGTTTTACAAAGCTGACTAGGGTAGGGGCACTACATGAGGGAGGTTGATACACTGGTGATAGGTGGATGGAACGGCTTGCATGGCGTGTATCCAAGGTCTTCCTAACAATAAATTATAAGGCAGAGGAAGGTCTAGAACTTGACATATGATGTGCTTCACCACTGGGCCCACTCGGATTGGTAACAAAACTTCTCCTTTGGATGAACGCTCTGCATCATCATAGGCTTTTATGATTATCTTTTTGCAGGGATCCACTGATTCACTTGCTTATCCCAATGTTGTGACCAAATGTAATATACAAATATTTAGGCCTGCTACATTATCGATCAAGACTCGCTTGATTCTGTGTTGGTTGATAAATCCTTCAATATGGAGTGAGGCATTATGAAGTTGTTAGAAAGATGTATTGTCCCTTTCAGAGAAAGTGAGACATGGTGATGACCTCAAACTACCAACCATAGCTTGAAATTGATCTGTATTTAGATTGGCAAGGACTGACGCCTCTTGCAGAGCTTGAGCAAAGAGTGTTTTATGAGATGGGGATAGGCGCAAAAGCTCTAACATGGATATAAGTGTGGGCGTCTTATCTAACTGTTCCACAAGGTTATACTTCTTTGGGATGGAAGTTGTGCCTTGTGGAGCTACTTTAATGGTGATCTTGCTACGACGCGTAACAACATTGCAGGTAGAGGTTGGATCTTTGATGGTAATGGTTGCAATTTGTTCATCGACATCATATAGGTGATTCATAGTGTAATTATAAGCGGCTCGTGTATAATCATCGGTATCTGTGTTCCGTCTGGAAGTGGAAGGACCCATTTGATCTAGTGATGGAAGTGGATTTTTAAACATAAAATTATCATTATTCATGGTTTTTGGGTCATGTCCTTCAATTTCAATCTCTCCTCGGTCAATAAGATCCTGAACAAGATCTTTCAATCTATGCCAATTACTTGTTGTATGCCCTTTCCCTTGATGGAATTCGCAATGCTCATTATCCCTCCACCATGAAAGTTTGACTTGAGGTTCATAGGTTCCTCTAAGGGAGTGTATGTACGTTTTGGTTTATAATTTTGCTGGCATTGTCTTGGTTCCTCTTGCGGTACATGTGTCCTTGATTTGGCAGGGGAACAATCATGTTGTTCTTAGGAGGGGGGTTTTGCCCTGCAAATCGGACCATAGGTTGTGCACTCTTAATAGTCCTTGCATCTACAACCCCGTCATTGACGATGTTTTTGTTTTTATTCCAGAAGTTAGGTTTGTCACTGTTGAAGCATAGGCGAGGGTCATCTTTTGGTTCATTGTATATCTTGATAAACCCCTTTTTAATGAGGGCCCATTCACATTTTAAACCCTGGTTGATCATGTCATTAAAGGACACTGTGCCTTTCATGTCTAGATGGAATTCCATTTCTTCATTCAAGTTGGAAATAAATATTTCCACTAGTTCTTGTTCAGGTAATTGAAGAGAACGTCTGCTAGACATTTGTCGCCAATGTTGCAGGAAAGCTGAAAATAGCTCCCCTGGTTTTTGTTTGGTGTTACATAGATCAGCCATGGTGACATCGTGTTCTATGTTGTGTGAATAATGTGTAATGAATTTATGGACCAGTTCTTTGAATGTCCTAATGCCGCCTGCTAGTCAGGAAAACCATGATGTGGTTGTCCCTCCCAAACTTTGAGGAAAGAGTCACATTAGGTACATGTCTTCATATGCCACTTCTAGGCAAGCTGAATGAAATTCTCTAACCTAATCTCGAGGGTCTCCTTTTCCCCAATACTTTTCGAACTTAGGTATTTCAAACCCTCGTCGAAAAGGTGGCATATGTAGATTCCTATCAAAGGGATACGGACAAATATCATTAAGTGAAAATTGGATAGTTTTCACACAACTGTGGAGTTGTTGGGCTAAATTCTCGACTTGTTTCCTCAACATGTCAATGTCATTAGGAGGAGGAGGAGGTGGGCGGTTTCCTTGATGAAGGTTATATCTGAAGTTATCTCGACCTCTTCCACCTTCATTACAAACTATGGTGTTCTGATGCTTGCCTTAGTTGTGTAGTATCAAAATCAAAGGATAGTTTGGCTCCCTCTTGGGCAAGTCTTAAAAAGTGAGCATCAGCGTTGTTCTTGAGGATTTCGTAAAAAATTATATTGAAGAGGGGGTTGTGTTGTGCCCTTTCTATTGCTGCAGGAATAGGAGTACTTGGATTTTCATCATTTGCATTTCCTCCAAGGGCTTCTTGGAATTCATTGAGATTTTCCTCCTCTTCCTCTTCTATCTCTAGTTGTCTAGACCTTGATCTGGTTTGAGCCATTTTGTTTAAAATTTGTTGTTGAAGTTTGGTGAAAATGATTATGAGTTGGTGATGAAATGAGAGATAAATGTTTGGTGAAGTGTTTAAAAGGTAGATGTTACCAAAGTCTTTATGTGAATTGCTTGTTATTTTTGTTGACAATGTTTGATATGATAAGGTATAACAAGGTTTGAGATGTGTTACAAACCAAGCTACCTAGCAATGAAAGGATGGACTCATAGACTAGTTTTAACCTACGTAGAAATTCCTCTTAGGATGAGTTTATCCTAGATGTAGAGACACTCTAAAAAGTGATGTGTTGTGTTGGATTCAAGCAATATCAAAAAAGAACTTAGGACAAGACCTCTTTATGTTTTGAGAGTTGGAATGGATTGATGATGTGTGAATGTGAGAATGGATGAAATGTTAACTTCAATAAAAACTATGTGTTACAAATGGGACAAATTCTTCCTCTTCTCTTTCGAGGGTGGGTAGTTATTTTTGAGCTATGTTATATGTGATGCAGATGTCTGGAAAGAAGGCAGGATTGATTTTGCCTCCCTTGTTTTTATGATAACTCAAAGCTCTATATTGAGTAAAAGCTCTGCAGTTTAAAAACTCTTGATTAAACTCGTTGGATTTTCCTTGAAGATATAGACGCATGTGGCATAAGAAGGTTCTATATGAGAAAAAGATTTGTCTATTGAGATAGAAAAATTTCCTTCTTTTGATGAAAGCCTTTGAGCTCAATGGTCTTTTCTTCAAGTTGATATGTTGATGAAGATTCTTCCTTCTCAAAATGTGAAGGATGGTCATATAGTTTGATACCTTGTTTATCACTTTATTTTTGACTGTTTGCCAAAAGTTGGTGTTGAAAATTTTGTGTTGATGAATACTTGTTTTTTAGTTGGTTTTGATTTTCTTTGACAAGAAAATAGAGCAAGCGCACAAACACAACAATGTTGCCTCAAAAAGGCACAACTAAGTGTGGGTCTAAATCAACCCAATCTTTGAACTCTTTGACCCCTTTTCAAATGTTTTTGGGTATGTTTTTCCAAAAGCCTGAAGTCGGCTCAATTTATCACTGGTCTGACATAAAAGGAAGACACTTCAAACACACTTTATCCCTAAAGTCAAATGGCCGGTTGTGATAATTTCAGCCCACGTCTTGATATTTTTTCAACTTTGGTACTACATACCTTATGAATCCTGCTGTAGCAGGTAGGGATGCGATATACTAAGTCTTGCGCGAGCATAACAAATAGATGATCCCTATGATGGTGGAGTCACCACTTTCATCAAGCTACAAGTAGCCTTTCAAAAAGCTATGTTTCTACTCAAGGAAATATGTATGGTGAGTATCTTGGGAGCAAAACCATCTATGATCTTGCACTGAACGTCTGACAAATATCCTCAATCAATAGAACAAGTGGGATTCTATATAAAAAGGTGTCTAGTAATGTTCGATGTTTTTGGACATAAGTTCATTCTACAGTGATTCACTTAAGAGCCTTGTAGCTTGTGGTGAGGCCCATATGTCCTTTCGGAAAGTTACACTATAGAAACAGCTATACCCAAGGCTACAACTTTCTCTCTCACCCGATTTCTATAACGGCTCGAAGGATTTACCGTGCGAGGTCGTTCCCAAGAGTGATGTGTATCTTGGCAGATCTCTCTTAAAAATGGAAAATTTAGAGCGTTACTAACACTTTTCTCTTGCACCTAGGACCACGAAAGCCAAGGGAGAGGATAGTGTGTGTTAGAAGTAGGACCACTCTACAGATTTTGCACAAGCGTGTCAATCACAAAAGACACTTGTTCTTTTTAACCGATCATTGCAATGTGATCTATTTGCTACTTGGAGATGTTGCTCCAACAACCATGGTGTTCTTTTTAATCCCTCATAGCAATGATTCTCTAGACTAGGAAGAGGAAATCTTGGTCAACATAAAGTAAAGCACATTGCTAGAAAGTAGAGTGATTTGCAAAAAAAGACAAGTTGAATGTTCGTTTTAACCAATATTGTAAAATGATGGTTCATTTTATCCAAGATAATAGCAAAAATGACAATGTGAATTGGTGTGTTAACCCAAGATAGCAATGTGTGATTGTTTGTTTTAACCTTGATAGAAAAGTGTGATTGTTCTTTTTAAACTTGAAAAATAACAAGTTGATTGTTCTTTTTAGCCCATATTGCAATATGTGTATTAACCTGCAAAAACAATTTTGTTAAAGTGCCTCTTTGAGATCCTGCAATTGCACTTTGTTAGACAATTTTGATTAGTGAAAATCAAACGCAATGACAATCAAAAGATTTGAAGAGACAAATGTAACTTACAAAGTTTATGTGATCCGTTCTCATGTCAATTTATCTATGTCTTCCACCTTTTGTCTCATTTTTCATTTTGAAATTTGAATGTATCATAGAAGCTACTTAAACTCACAATTTTCTCTCCTCTGCATACCCTTCTTCGCTAACAAACTTAGCATAAATGGTGTTTTAAATTTTTAATAACAACCATAAAATAATAAAGATTTTAACGCTCCATTAGTTTACCTGCTTAAATCCTTGAATAAAGTAGGATTGACACCACGTGAAGAAATAAATTATTTAGACTAAGTCAACGAAGAAGTTATTTTGCAAAGTCGACATCAAGAGAAAATCTGTCGTGAGATTACCATGCACAAATTTTGAGAGGTCTTGATATGGTGTGGGCTCTGCAACCTGCCCCTATTGTCACATCTGCTGTAGTTAACACACTACTCAAAAAAACATTGGTAGCTTAAATAAACATGTTAAGATCATTGACAGTCTGATACATTCATAGCTTTTTGAAAAATAGATTGGATGAGTATCCAAAAACCATGAAAAGAGAGCCAACATTTTAACGCCACATTCCAAGACCTATGTGTTATCGCAAGGATAATTGCAAGATATACACATTAAATGGTTTCACTATGATGCCTTAGACGTTTTCCAGTATTTTTCCACCGTAGACAAGGCACCTCTCTGTTTGACACAATGCCTCACAGAGATGCACAAAATGGATTCAAGAGAAACAGCTTTAGAAATTGTTAAGTAGATGCAATTAACAATTACAAAGCCAAAGTTTTTACTTCTTCTCCCTGCCTTTGTTGTATTGGGAACTTCGAACAAGTTTTCTAAAGAAATCTACAAGCAAATGCAATTGCAAGTTGTAAAGCTAAAGTTTACAATCTTCATTAGCAGCCTCCTTGCCTGTCCTAGTCGACATGTTTGTAGCTCGTGCAGGCATATAAGAGGCACGGTTTGACATTGGTCACAAAGAGATGTCGACTCAAAGAAATTCTATCTCATGGAGTGTGTGATTACAAGATTTGTACAAAATTAAATTGTTGAGAAGGCTTTAGAAACTTCCAGTTTTGTTTTGAAACCATATGATACATTATAAAAACTTTCAAGTAAAATGCCATTTGACAGGCATAAACCAGAGTCTACCTCCCTGCCTATGTTGTAAATGGAGCTTATAAACAAGGAATGGACAAGGATTGCAACATAAAAGCACTAAATTGAACTGTTGGACCAAATGCATGAAACTAAAGAGATGAATGTGATTGATACATTTAAAACTACAACTTTTGCCAGCATACTCCATAGTTTTGTGTGAATAGTGTAGCATCAATTTTGAGCACTAATGATGGAGTAATGTTATAACTCTATTCCCATAAACCAATCCCAAACTTATTTGAACAGTTTAAAATATGAAACATGCAACTTTATAATGTATTCATGTGTGACTCCTCAACTTGACTCCGAATGAGAAATGAATAGAGGATTGAATTGAATACCAACCACCATTAAGCCAAAATAGTTAGAAAGATTGTTAGTTGCCATGACAAATCACAAATGCATTCATTTCATTAATAACACATCAAGAAAAAATTAGGCATACGAAAAACATGAATGAGAAAGTATGATTAAAATCTCCCTCATGACATTCTCATTGCCCTTCACGTTGGGTTCACCAAATGTATGCTCTACAAAGAGGATTTGTTAGGATCGATTGTCACTTCAAAACACAAACAAACAAGCAACAAATCAATGGTTAGTGTTAGAAATCACAAGTAAAACACTATCCTAAGCAAGCATATCAAGAGAGACACAACAAACAAAATAGAAAGCTTAGTGAATCTAAGCAATGCAATAAAGCATCTCCAAATGCCTTCCACCATGCTTGTAGCTTCTTCTCCCTTGTTCCTCTCCTCTCCAAGTTCCCAAATGAGTGTACCTCTCAGTAGCTTTTTGCACTATTTTTGGATGTCTTATGGAGATTCAAGAGTATGGAGTAAATGCTCATGAAAATGCAAACATGAACATAGCTAAGAAATGAGATATTATGTAACTAGCTAAGATTAATTATAGACCAAAATGACAATGTGAGTGATTATGCTAAATGCTCTCTAAAATTCACTATAAGCTAGATGCATACAAGTTTTCAGGATCTGGATTATGAAGAAATGGGCTCTATTTATAGGAAAAATGGAGCAATGGATGGTTGAGATTGAGTAATCTCAACAAGGGTCGAGATTGAAGGGCTTAAGATCCATGTGAGGGCTTTCAACCCAATCCTAGGATGACAAATGTCAACATGAGATGGGCTGAGGGGAGAGGGAAGAAGCATTAAATGCTTGACATGACCTGAGGGTTACTCTAGGGGGTAAGGTTAAGGTTGGGTTAGAGTCATCCATTGGATAAATCTTTTATCCAAGGGGTAAACTCTTGTGCAAGGGTTAATTAATAACCAAGGGTAAAGATTAACGTTGAGTTAGGCAAAAAGTATTCAACCTTTCCCAAAAGGGTAAGTTAACCATTAATGGTTTGTAAGACTTTGGGGACAACTTTGTAAGAGTCATTCCAAATTTGGGAAAAATCAACAAGTTAGCTTGTTGAATGGATAAAGCCTTTATTGCTTTTTTTGGAAGACTTTCTTTCAAATTTGGGGAAAGGGGATGGTTAAAGGGTTTTAGGCTTAATTGATTGGGATTAGAAGAGTCTAGAAAGTGTTTAGAAGAGTCTAGAAGGGGATTTAGGATTGCAAGTGGGTTTGGTGGGTGAGGGAAAATAGGATTTTTATTAAAATAAAAGTCATTTATTTCAACAAATATGTGCAACTTGCATTTGTAGGAGAATGCAAGTGGGGGGTTTGTTTAATGATTTAAATAAATGTTTTATTTATTTATTTAAAAGAGGAAAGGGGGTTAAATTAAATAAATAAGATTTATTCATTTAATTGATTGTGCATTTGGTTTAATGAATTAATTTAAATAAATTGGATAATTTATTTAATTAATATGAGAATGTTTTGAGAATGAATTAATTAAATGTTAATTTAATTAACTGGTTATGGATGGTTTATTAATCAAATAAATAGTAAATATTCATTTAATTAAGTGGACAGTTTTATGTGACTACATCAACAATAACATTCCTCCATGGATGTCAATAAAGAGGGAGCACATAATGTTGAAAATGATTGTTGTAGGTATTTTATCATTTAGTAGTCGTCTACATTTAATTATAAATATTGTAGTAAAATGGTCATAATAATTATGTAATGTTTTTGTTCATTCGATTAGGTAAGTACCACGTTAAAGATATTAATGTATATATTGAGCCTCTTATCAATGAGTTGTTGGAGTTATGGAATGGTATCACTATGTATGACGTCTCTATATCTATAGCACAAAGACAATTCCAATTCCATGCGATGCTTGTATGGACAATACATGATGCCCCAGGGCTAACACATTTTTGTGATATGTTATAGTGTTCAAGTTGCGCATGATAATTATAATTAAAAAAATTAACATATTTAATCCAATTATACATTATCTTTTAGGTCTTCAAACAAAGGGAAATTTTGCATGTCTAGTTTGTGGTCCAAAGATGAAATCTCATCATTCAAAAAGTTTAGGAAAGCAGGTGTTTGATGAGTATAGGCACTTTCTCCACAAAAATCATAAGTATCAAAATACTGAAAGAACATATTTTCAATGGGAAAGAAGAGAATACATCAAAGCCACAAAAAATGACACCTCACCTGTGGATGTTAGAATATAATAGAATTAATTGTCAAGGTAATGTCATTCCATCTAATGGTTTATGTCATAAAACATCTTTTCTATTGTCTTTTGTTTACTGATGATGTGATTGATGATCATGAAGGTCGTCAAGGCATTAATGACCACCTTCCTAAGGGACTAAAAAGTTATCCCCGACAATTTAGTAGGTTGCTCTACTACGAGCAGTTACAAATTGTGCATTTGTTTGATACTATGCATATTGGAAAGAATATAATAGAGACATTATGAAAAATATTGGATGGAAGGCATGACAAAGAAAAAAAAGTCAAAATTTGTAGTGACATTCAGGAATCCAATCATGCAGTGAAAAATGTCATTCAATCAAATAGTCATGGAGAGTAGATTAATATAGGTGACCTTCCTTGGTTATTAACAGACCATCAAAGCAATGCTATTAAAAAAGGCATATGAAAAATTTGATTTCCCACAGGATTTGTTGTGAACATAAACA